>NW_026732722.1:0-2500 GCF_028476545.2 Physella acuta | reverse complement strand
ATATATATATATACATATATACATATATATATATATATATATATATATATATATATATATATATATATATATATATATACATATATATATACATACATATATATATACATACATATATATATACATACATATATATACATATATATATATATATACATATATATATACATATATATATATATATATACATATATATATATATATATACATATATATATATATATATAAATATATACATATATATATATACATATATATATATATATATATATATATATATATATATATATATATATATATATATATATATATATATATATATATATATATATATATATATATACATATATATATATATATATATATATATATAAATATATATATATATACATATACATATATATACTCAGACGGTACATTCTCTCCCTAATTTTATGTCATACGTTTCTAGAATTTATTACACATCTAAATACTTGTCTTTAAATATAATAAACTCTATCAATTAAGAACACGGTGGGACCAGTCTTTGATCTCAGACTGGTTTCTAGAGTATTCCATTTCCGGTTACTGGTATTTCACAGGTTTGTCGGTATGTAGGTTACAGCATGGAGTCTAGGAGTTGTCGTTTTACTTTGTCCGATTCTGGGTTAGTGATGTTGCTATTTGTCTATTTCTGGGCAAGTGATATTTTAATTTGTTCTTTTCTAAGCCGGCGATATTTATATTTGTCCTTTTCTAAGCCGGTGATATTTATATTTGTCCTTTCTAAGCCGGCGATATTTATATTTATCCCTTCCTCAGCTGATGATATTTTTAGTATACTTCTCAGCTAGTGATATTTATTTTGTCCTAATCTCAGCAAAGAATGTTTTATTTGTCAACTTTTTAGCAAGCGAAACGTCAAATTGTCCATTTCTCGGGCAGTGTAGATTTTGTCCAGTTTTTCGACCTCTTGACCGTCTATTTACGACCTGATCTAATCAAACGACTTGTCTAAAAATACAATCCAATCAGCAACAATCCCAGACACTAATAACGCTTAAATTATGTTGTTAGCTCAGGAACTGGTCATTAGCTCAGGGTAGACACAAGTCGTGAGAGGAGGGGAGGTGGGGGTGGGGGTGGGGGTGGCTGCTACCTACCAATATACCAAATATCTTAGGGTCAGCCGAACCTAGTTTGTTGTGAACGGATATCGATTAATCGATCTATACACGATGTAGATCAGTTGGGATTTTATACACTTACTTAGGTAAACAATATCAGTAAGAATATATTTTCCAGATATGCTGCATTCACGCACACCTTTTTTTAGATTTCTCTTGTTGTTTCTTTCATGTATCTCACGGTAAGGTGTAGGGTTGGGGGGGGGGGGAGGGGGGAATGGCCTCCTTAGAACGCCCACCGCCATCTCCCTCCCCCCTGATGAAATAGATAACAAACATTTATAATGAAAATATATACTTTAACGATTTTACAATAACGGAAATTTTGAGTGCACCCTTCCTTGAGAAACAAAAATGTCTGAAAGAAGTCCTCCTTGCTCCAAATCGGGGTGAACGTTTACCGTAATATTTGTTTTTTTACAAACAGGCAAAATTTTTTAAAATGTCAAAGTTAAAAAAAAAAGGAAACTACTCCAGTTTCTCTTCTAAAACTGCTCCGTATAGCTCTGATTGTCCTGCTTAAATAAAACAAACAATTGAATTTTTAAAAAAAACGGAAATGCCACCCATACGTCATAAAACAATGATTTGAGATTTGAACAAGCAAGGCATAAATAGAAATGCTATGATATGCAGGTATTTTGATTTGGTGTGGACGAAAACACACTCGCCGGTCATGAAGATTAAATATTAGTGAACATTGATTGGCCGCAGGAAGTTTTTTTTGTACGAGCGAAAATTTCTTTCGGTACCTTATAAGTTCCGTTACGTGACGTCAGACAACTCAACTGCGAGGTTATCACGTGATTCCGTGCACGCGAGCCTAGTGTGAGAAACGTCATCATATTGTGTGACACGTCATCATATTGTGTGACACGTCATCATATTGTGTGACACGTCATCACTCAGGTGACCTAGGCCACCGCGCGACAAAATCTGGTCAAAAACTTGTTGACTTTGGATGAACAGCTCTACCAACGACTGACGGCCATCTTGAAGCATGCACGAACGGGAGTGAAGTGTATGGTTCGAGACGAGAATTGTTCTAATGTCGAGTAACTAGTCAATTAGGTAAATTAGACTTCGTCAGGACATCTCGACTTAATTAGCAAAATAGGATTTCCCGTCGCGTCGACTATATACATAAAAATAAAAGTATGTTGATTTTTGTGTGTGTCTGTGTGTGTGTCTATGTGTGTCTGTCTGTGTGTGTCTGTGTGTGTGTGTCTGTGTCTGTGTGTGTGTCTGTGTGTCTGTATGTGTCTGTGTGTGTGCCCTTTGTGTATGGCTGCACCTTTCATCTAGTCGCCGGTGAAGCTTTAGTTAGTTGATAA
>NW_026732721.1:0-189512 GCF_028476545.2 Physella acuta | reverse complement strand
AGTATGAGAAGTAAAGGAGACGTTCTATTTTTGAACAGCAAGTACTCTGCATTCTTCTTGGCTCACATGCATGATTTTTACACTCGCGTTAATGAGCGCTCAAACATCACGCGTAATGATCTTTACACGTATTTTAAATTTAGCAGGTTGTCGCATGAGCAGGTGAAGTGTCACGATTATTTTAGGCGCTCACGGATTCATCACCCCACGAAGCCGTCCATGGTTAGGACTCAAAAGATAACGTGTGTCTATTTTTAGACTTGACCTTGCATTCCTAAAAAAGTCATCAGTTCCGGTATTGTCAATTATCCAGATTTCTTTTTACAAGGCCGTTCGTGAATCGTGGTGGTAAAATGTGGGGAGGGGTGGGGAGGGGAGGAAGTGTGGGGAGTGGTGGGGAAGGGAGGAAGTGTGGGGAGTGGTGGGAAGGGGAGGAAGTGTGGGGAGTGGTGGGAAGGGGAGGAAGTGTGGGGAGCGGTGGGTAGGGGAGGAAGTGTGGAGAGTAGTGGGGAATGGTGGGGAGTGGTGGGGACTGTTGGGGAGGGTGATGGGGAGGATGGTGGGGAGGGTGGTGGGGAGTGATGGGGAGGGTGGTCGGGAGGGGAGGAAGTGTGGCGAGGCGATTCAGCTGGACCAAGATTAAGTTGTAGAACTAGCCTGCACGTAATGTCTTCCCAGCTACGGGCTTGAGTACACTGTGGACTGGGGGTGGGGTGGATTGGTCAATATTTACATACTAAGCGTGTGTGGGGAGGTGAGGGGTATGACAGGTTGGGTAGGGGGTGTAGTTAACATTGGTCTTTGTGAACCCGGATATCAGGCAGTACATTGAGAGCCATTGTTGAGACTCATAGCTACAAGTCATAGATGAGAGTATCACCCAGGAGCCGCTGATGACAAACGAAGCCGTCCTTGAGAACATTCGTGACGAACCATGGCTGAAAGCATAGGCTGAGTTGACCAAGACGGGCTGAAGTGGAGAGAACTAACTGTGGGGGTCCCATATGACTTGAGCATCGAAAGAAAACGATGGTGATGCTAGTCGAAACCAAGTGGTAAAGCTAGGTTAAGTTATGAGAGTATGAGTAGGAGATACAAAGCCTTAGGTGTAATCTGTGTGAGAAACCTTGGACCAGTGTTTCTTCCAGACTTTTTTTCTCCGGTTGGGGGGGGGGGGGGGACATTGGTAAAAGTATATTTTCGATATAATATAAATTCCATTCGGGGGGAAAGCTCGTCCTCCCGAAGAGATGCCTGGAAGAAACTCTGCCTTGGACTTAATTCATAGCTGAGTGATGTAGGCATTTCTATCTCTACAACATGACGCTAGAATTAAAACTTAGTTTAAGGAAAAAAAAATACCCAAAAAATTCCTGAAGTGTATTTATAAATTTGTTATACGAACGGTTTAATTCAATGACGTCATCGTCTGAGTCTTATGAACGAATGAAAGACATAAGAGAAGTCAAGCGACAACGGGAAGGAGTGGGTGGGGGGTGGGTGGTGACGTCATATCTAGGTTCTAGCTGAGCACTTGGCTTTAGAGAGGACCTCGTAAAAATAGAACGACGAGTCTAGACGCTTGCACGAGCTTTATGTTGGGTATCATTATACGTACAGGGACTCACTATCATCAACATTCAACAGGCATGCTAAACTTGGTTGGGCGGTGGGGGATATTTGGGAGAAACATAACGGTCGTCAGCATGGTGTGTATGTGTGTGTTTGTGGAGAAGGGGGGGGGGGAGGAAAAAAATATTCTAACATGAAAATAAAAAAAACAACATCTTCTGAATGGTGAAGATAGTCTCGTGGATGAATATTTCGGAAATAGAAGCTAAAACTTAATAGTATGTAGAGTGGGTCTTGGGTTTATACTGTAAGAAAATTATGCTAGATATTTGGGGGTGGTGGGGGGGGGGGGGGGAAGGTAGTCTGGGCCAGGAGGGAGAGGGGGTGGGGGCAGCTCGTGTTAATCTAGGCGACTTCAAGAAGACTTCCGGTCCACGCCCCAGCCTCGTCTGGAGTACGGTCACGTGACCAAGTGGGTTTGTGGTCTATGTCCCCAATTATTAACCTCGTTAGCCAAACAAAAAAGGTTGCCTCTTTGGTCTTACTGAGGCGTCTTCAGACCAGTGGTAATTGGACAGAGTTTTGTGATTTTAATTTTTTTTTTTGTTAAAGTAAAACAAAAATTGTGACTTATTTATTATAAAGTCTAACTAGTGTACTTTCAGTCACACCTAAATTGGACTGATTTTAAAGAGATTTTTTTCTTTGAATTAAAAAAAAAACCTCTAAATTTTTAAATCGATAATAGACTGGATAAACACACAAAAAATGGTTGAAATGATAATTACATTGGAGTTTATAACAAGTAGAAAAAATAATGAAATTATTTTAAGAATTGCTATTTGTACAAAAAAAAGGCGTTTGTGAGTTTGAGGGGAGAGATGGTGTGGGGTTGGGGGTTAATATGAATCAACATGCAGATGTCCAGATCCATCTAAAGCACATACCAACCAGTGATGGTGTAAGATCGATAACTTCTTCTTCTTCTTCGATCTTTATTTTAATATCGGATTATTCATCCCACACAATTAAGTAATACGTGTCAAATTGTTATGCGCCGTTTCGCCCGTTGACTCTGACTTCAGCCTGCTTTTCTTTCTACATTTGCTTCCATAGTCTTTGTCCAACCAAGAATAAACTACAAGGCAGCAGTTTTTTGAATTTTTTAATTTTCTCTCCGGACGAGTTGCAGTTCCCAGCTTAAAGAACCTCATCTTCCCGAGTTTCGAACACGGCACTTTTAGCTTTAGCAATCATGAGCTCTAGATCCCGACCACGCCATTCTCAAATTGAGAAAACAATAACAAGTGCTAGTGGAAGATTGAAAAAAAGGGGCCACCGACCACACCAAAACAAATTGTGGGATAAAATTGATGGGGCCACATAGTCACCCCAGGACCTTCTTTCTCCCCCCCCCCCCCAGTCAATCTCCCCGACCCCCGGGCGTTAAGTATCCCACTAGATCAAACCAAGAACAGGCGTCCTAAAACTAAGACCAAGCGTTGATCTCGATTGAACTATCACATACGCTTATCGATTTCATATCACCATTTTCTTCTTGGATAAAAAATGAGATCCATTATTTTTGTGGGGTTTTTCTTTTTGCCCTTATTTCCTAATGGAAGAAAATAACTGAGAAGATAAAAAAAAAGAAAATATTCTGACAAAAACTTATCAAAAAAAGCGTCGCCTGTTATGGTTATTTATAACTGTCTCAGTGTTTACTTTATTGATAATTCTTACTCACCCCACCACCCCACCATCCCACCCCCCTCATTTAGTATTCATTGGGAGTTGTCTTCATTGTTAGACACAAGTCTGGTTTTGTGCGCGTTGTATTTTAGCTAAATATACGTTCACAGCCATAATACAAGCTATAGTTTAGCCATAGTACAGCTTCCTGCCACAGTTACGTCATAGCCATAGTCCAGCCAGCCATAGTCCAGCCAGCGATAGTCAACCTCAGCCATAGTCCAGCCAGCGATAGTCAACCTCAGCCATAGTCCAGCCAGCGATAGTCAACCTCAGCCATAGTCCAGCCAGCGATAGTCAACCTCAGCCATAGTCCAGCCAGCCATAGTCCAGCCAGCCATAGTCCAGCCAGCCATAGTCCAGCCAGCGATAGTCAACCTCAGCCATAGTCCAGCCAGCGATAGTCAACCTCAGCCATAGTCCAGCCAGCCATAGTCCAGCCAGCTATAGTCAACCTCAGCCATAGTCCAGCCAGCGATAGTCAACCTCAGCCATAGTCCAGCCAGCCATAGTCCAGCCAGCTATAGTCAACCTCAGCCATAGTCCAGCCAGCCATAGTCCAGCCAGCGATAGTCAACCTCAGCCATAGTCCAGCCAGCGATAGTCAACCACAGCCATAGTCAACCACAGCCATAGTCAAGCCAGCTCTAGACAACCACAGCCATAGTCCAGCCAGCTCTAGTCAACCCCAGCCATAGTCCAGCCAGCCATAGTCCAGCCAGTTATAGTCAACCACAGCCATAGAGCTATAGTCAACCACAGCCATAGTCCAGCCAGCCATAGTCCAGCCAGCCATAGTCCAGCCAGCCATAGTCCAGCCAGCCATAGTCCAGCCAGCTGTAGTCAACCTCAGCCATAGTCAACCACAGCCATAGTCCAGCCAGCGATAGTCAACCACAGCCATAGTCCAGCCAGCTCTAGTCAACCCCAGCCATAGTCCAGCCTGCCATAGTCCAGCCAGTTATAGTCAACCACAGCCATAGAGCTATAGTCAACCACAGCCATAGTCCAGCCAGCCATAGTCCAGCCAGCCATAGTCCAGCCAGCCATAGTCCAGCCAGCCATAGTCTAGCCAGCTATAGTCAACCTCAGCCATAGTCAACCACAGCCATAGTCCAGCCAGCGATAGTCAACCACAGCCTTAGTCCAGCCAGCTGTAGTCAACCCCAGCCATAGTCAACCACAGCCATAGTCCAGCCAGTTATAGTCAACCACAGCCATAGAGCTATAGTCAATCACAGCCATAGTCCAGCCAGCCATAGTCAACCACAGCCATAGTCCAGCCAGTTATAGTCAACCACAGCCATAGAGCTATAGTCAATCACAGCCATAGTCCAGCCAGCCATAGTCAACCACAGCCATAGTCCAGCCAGTTATAGTCAACCACAGCCATAGAGCTATAGTCAATCACAGCCATAGTCCAGTCAGCCATAGTCAACCAAAGCTAGCCGTGTATATACGCCCAGGGGTAAGACAAAGTCCTGAGTGCCAATATTTTCCTGCAAATTGTGTTAAGGATTTCCTATTGGATCTGCAGACTGCCCGAGGGTGGGAAGAAGGGGTGAGTGGATGAGGGTGGGGGGGGGGGGGGTGAGTGGATGAGGGTGGTGGGGGGGGGGGGGGGGGTGAGTGGATGAGGGTGGTGGGGGTGAGTGGATGAGGGGGTGGGTGGGGAATTGTGTTGTCATGAGTCAACGATGTTTTTTACATGCTCGGGACAACATAATGAGGTGGGGGGGGGGGGAAAGCCTGGAGTTTAAAATAAAAGATGTCCTTGTTACTCTGAACAAGGCAATAAACGCGGTATTGGGGGCAACGATTTTCACTTTATAAATATTTAGGTAGGGCACGAGATGACTGGGGGGGGGGGGGGGCAGCCTGTTGACGAAATATGTGGGGACAACGCTGAATTAAATCTTAATAAATGAGTGCATCAGAAGCCAAATCTTGTCAAATTATGCTCTTAAGGCGGTAAATGAATCATATTTACACCAAGTAACAATACACGGTGGAAAATACATTGTATTTACACTAAGTCACGATACACAGTGGTAAATGAGTTGTATTTACATCGACTCTCAAAACACTGGTAGCTGACTTTGTTCTATGAATTTATTTTTATATTTTATCCCAGTAAAGCTCGGAAAATGTTCAATAAAAAAATAGTGTAGACCTACACTGATCTAAATTAAAGAAACAGTACATTATGTTTTGGTGTATTGTGTATTTAGCACCTGAAATCACGGTACATTTATGATATGTGAGGCAACATGCCACCACAGTCCAAGTGCTTATGCTTACGTTATAAACGTTTGTTATGTTCACTATCTATATCATAGTTCAAAGTATATTTGTATTTTATGCTGTTTTTACTACTGTATAGGGTTTATAAAAGACACATAACTATGTGTATATGTGTTTGTGTGTCGTAATTTTTTTGTATTACATTTATTGTTAATTCACATAATGTCGTTGTGCTTGTTGAGTGCATTGTGTCCATAAAAAATCATATGTGCTTGTATGTGTATTATGCATATATTGTAGTGTCCATACATAGTCATAGCTGTTTCTATCTGTGCTTATGCATTGTATACACTGTCCACTTAGAATAAAAGCTTTTACATGTGCTCGTGTATTGAATACTTTATCGTGTTCACATAGAGTCATAGCTGCTTCTATTTGTGCCTATGTATTGTATACACTGTCCACATATAGTCATAGCTGCCTATATTTGAACTTATGTATTGTATACACCGTCCACATAGAGTCATAGCTGCTTCTATTTGTGCCTATGTATTGTATACACCGTCCACATAGAGTCATAGCTGCCTCTATTTGTGCCTATGTATAATATACACCGTCCACACAGAGTCATAGCTACCTAATCCTGCTAACAGCGCCACATAGAGTCATAGCTGCCTCTATTTGTGCCTATGTATAGTACACACCGTCCACATAGAGTCATAGCTGCCTCTATTTGTGCCTATGTATAGTACACACCGTCCACATAGAGTCATAGCTGCTTCTGTTTGAGCCTATGAATTGTATACACTGTCCACATAGCGTCATAGCTGCTTCTATTTGTGCCTATGTATTGTATACACCGTCCACATAGAGTCATAGCTACCTGTACCTGCTAACAGCGCCACATAGAGTCATAGCTACCTGTCCCCGCTAACAGCGCCACCTACCTTTGATCTCGAGCGTAGCGCCGGCCAAATGTCCACTGTCACATGACATTGGTAGCGGCGTCTTTGACTTCTCTACGAAGACATGAACGGCGTTGATGTCGATGTTCCGTCTCTCAAGCACCGCCTCTAGCGAATCCCTGGGGGAGAGGGGAGAAACAAAAACAGGAAATGACGGCAGTGTTCATTAGGGGACAAGTAATTAACCTTTGGGTCATTGTATGGCGGCGTACTGTCTCCGGTTTAAATAGTTATTGAGCTGAGTGCCAGATTGTTCGTTTTGCTAATGGTGGATAAGTAGAGATAATGTTATAAATATATACATTTGTGTGCATATATATATATATATATATATATATATATATATATATATATATATATATATTCTAGGTTATTTATTCTAGGTTATTTATTATTCTTTAAATTGCAATTGAAAGATAAATCAATTAGGCTACATAAATGTATTTATTTATTCTAGGTTATTTATTATTCTTTAAATTGCAATTGAAAGATAAATTAATTAGGCTGCAATTTTTTTTATGCATTTTGTCTCGTGTAAAAAAAATCGGAAATCCGATAGATATTTCGCCATGAGATATTTTGCTTCTGAAATTTTGTCCATAATGTCTTTTGTCCTCAGAAATTTTGTCTCTGAGATAATTTGTCCTTGAGATAATGAGTCCTATTACCACATAATCATAATTTTACGCATAATGTCTATCCATAAACCAGCAAGGACAGTACCAGAGTATGCAGTACAAGTATAAATTTGGTTTGCTGGTGATTATTTAAAAAATTTAAAAACTTTAACTTGTGAATGAAAACAAAACATACATTTTACGTCGGCCTACTTCAGTGTCCCCTGCCCTATATAACCATTCCTTATTATAAACGACCCTAGCCAAATTATGTTTTTTTCCTCTGTCATATAATGTCAGTGATATAAACCAACACTGACATTTTAATTTAAAAAAGCAAGAGTTGGCCTGGATTTTGAATGACCTTGACCGCAGATGTGACGATAGGCTAGTGGTTAGCAATTGATTAATTATCGATTAACAAGGCTTTTTTTTCTACCCACTGAAAACAACATTACGGTTTTAAACTGACAGACGATACTACAAGCAAACTATTGAATCCAAATGCAAATTATTGAATCCAGGTTGTCTGCCCAACATATATATATATATATATATATATATATATATATATATATATATATATATATATATATATATATATATATATGTAACTAGGGTAGGCCTAGCTACTAGTTACAAATCTGATGCAACTGATAACGAACGATAAGCCGAGACGCAGTATTACAGTCTGATGCAACTGATAGCAGGTGGCTTATTAGATCGGAATGATAACAATCTCAAAGCCAACGCGTGCTATTTTGGGAAACGGTACGAGGGGATTCAGACGGCCTGTCAACTTTGATTGATAGGACGCAGATGTTTTATTAAACGGACTGTACGTTAGAACTGCGCAACTAGTAGTCGGAGACATCGAGTACAAGTATCGATTACGGAGGAATACAAGTACGAATACGAGTACGAATACAAGGGATAAATAGGAGGGGACGGCTGAACTCGCGGCTCTTCCCTTTTCGATCGCCCGCTCTCTTCATCGCTCGCTTTAGATCAGTCAGTCTGTGTGACATATCAAGTTGGTTATATTGTGTTAAGAAGGACAATAGACATGTGGATTCAGTTATATGAAGCCTAGTGAGGACTGTTAGGGGTCAGTTGATTCAGACTATTATTGTGAAGCATTCCTGTTGATTCATTGTGTTATATTGAAGCATTTCTTGATTCATGTAATAAAAGGATCAATAGCGAACCTGCATCTTCGAGTATTTCTACTGTAGTCGATGTTGTGTAGCATGAGTGGTTAAACTCGTTACATTTGGCACTACAGGCAAATAGTCTCGTAACATGTGGCGTTGCGAGCAGGGTAACTGTTCGCTCGTTACATATATATATATACGCAGTTTGAATTTTAAAAGCTGGTATGCCTAATTAGAATGGAGAAACTGTAAAACTTAAATAAATTAAAATTGCGAAGGTTAACCAGTTGAACTATAAATGGTAATCAATTAAAACTCGTGTAATACATGTGTTATACATGTGTTACAAGTCATCAGAGTAAAGTCAAGTGCTGAAACAATCGCTTATCAGACGTGGCGTCGCCAGTATACATTATTAAAGACAAAAAAACATTAAGCTAGTCAATATTCGCACCAGAATACGAGTAAAATAATATACACATGTGATATTATTTACTGATTATTTCTATCCCAACCCAAACATTGAAACCTAACACCTCAGAAATCACGGAACTCAAAAACTTTTCCCCGACCCAATAGCTGGCTGCCATTGTAGTTTGATGTTGGGGCCCAAGATGCCACGAACACAATAATAAGACAATATAACACGTCTCACGAGAAACAGCAACCTACAGGCGTACAAAGAGAAACATTTCTTGTGATTTGTAAACCGACTGTTATCCCTCTGATATCGATATTTTTTTTAAAGCTTGTTGTTATGTACGCAAATGCAGGATTTTTTTTTAAAGTTTGGCTATCTTACTGCACTTTTCCTATAGGTCGTTACAAATCTTTGGATTCTCCCTATCAGAAGTTTGATAGCCAAAGTTACAACAATATCAGGTGGTGTGGTACCCGTAGACTCAACAGAAAAATGTTTTATCTTTGACTTTATGAAGTACTACATGCTTTTTTTTTTAGCTTCATACCCGAAAGCATTGCGGTTAATCGTGTTTCAACGTGCATGCTTGGCTTTAGCAACACGTATTGCCATCTTTGTATCTTACTTTACAAACTCATTTACCATCTTTAGCTCCTTACTTTATAAACTCATTTACCATCATTAGCTCCTCACTTAATAAACTCATTTACCATCTATTATTTCTATTAGTTCAATCACCCCAGGAAAAAAATACTGTGTGGTTTGACCAGCAATTTCAACATAACATTTCATCATACAATTTTAAAAGCAAACGGACCTCAGGCAGAGATGTGTACGGTTCTGTAAAAACTGTTGAAAATTTGAGCACGATCCTCGCTCATGCCTTTAGCACAGTTTAGATGTATGGCAAGCTCATTGACTGGCCTACGTGTTGCAATATGTTTCTTAACCCTGTCCCGGCAACATATTTGGTACCCTGTCCCCGGCAACATATTTGGTACCCTGTCCCCCACAACATATTTGGTACCCT
The DNA here is from genome assembly GCF_028476545.2 of Physella acuta. Lineage (NCBI taxonomy): Eukaryota > Metazoa > Mollusca > Gastropoda > Physidae > Physella > Physella acuta. Next base: position 179,757 of record NW_026732721.1, on the reverse strand, counting down.
GTCCCCCACAACATATTTGGTACCCTGTCCCCGACAACCGGGTGGATTACACCCGTACACGTTTTATAATAGGAAATACTATTTCTTCTGATTCCTGGCAACTGGGTATATTACACCCATAGTTTATCTCATAGTAAATTGTTTTCTTTGTTCATTGTGGGATGGGTAACAATACTGACACGGTTATAATTAACTTGCCGCATGCTTTTACTAATCTGTTGATCTTGTCCTGACCCATTCCACATCACTTGTGCTAGAACATCGTCTTGAATGATAGTAAAGCTGCTCTATATACTTAGCCTCTGTTGCAACGAGCGGAACTCGGCTAAAAGAATCTAATTCCACTCAAAGAATCCACCTGATTCCATTAGCTACCACAGTATCAATACCAACCACATTAAACTCTGTTTCATTACGCTAGTGCTGATAATACCAACATTAAAAGTTTCTTTAAACTTTGTTTGGCTCCCAGCGTCATCAACGTCAACATTTGTGCCAGTAGCGTCTATGCTATGGCCATTATAAACTGTATATTCCGCGTTACTTTACTCCTCCAGTTTTCTAAGGAGCTCAGACACTAAAAACTTACAAAGAATGCCCCAAGATAGGCATAAAAATTGTTTTTCTTAAACAACAAAATTTACACTTGTAAGATAAACTATCAGAAATGCGTATCAATTTTCCCTTTTATGAAAAAATATAAACCACATTTTAGTGTGTTAATTATAAATAAAATGTATATTTCAATTTTATTTTAATTTAGAAAGTGTAGCAATTAATACTTTTCTATTTAAACTACTGGTTAAGTATAACTCTAAAATCGATCCAGTTAAAATATTTAAACATTGTTGGCATACAAAATTGAATATGTTTATGGCCAGTAAAGCATTATCTTATCAACTCTACTTAAATTTTACTACATTGAAATTCTAAATATTTTTTAACCAGTCTTGGGAACAGTTATGCATTCTTTCCCTTGCTAATTTTGGAATCTATAAATGGGAAATAACAAACAAAAGATTAACATTAATGTAAAGCCCGTCTATTTTTAAACACTGCATTATGTGCTAAAATATAAACTCGGATATTATTATACATACATATATATATATATATATATATATATATATATATATATATATATATATATATATATATATATATATATATATATATATATATATATATATATATATACATATACATATATATATATATATATATATATATATATATATATATATACATATATATATATATATATACATATATATATATATATATATATATATATATATATATACATATATATATATATATATATATATATATATATATATATATATATATATATATATATATATATATATATATATATATATATATATATATATATATATATATATATATATATATATGTTTGTATGTGTGAATGTGTGTGTACATAGATAGAAAGACGAAAATCACAAATAAAAAAAATCCATTATAGGGTTCTCAGCTTTCATTTGCAGCAAACGCTAGAAGCAAAAGTAGTTCGTTTCCAAGGTAACGGCTGCCCACATAAATACACAAGAATATGCTTAATTTACTGTATAAAAATAACTAAGGAAAAACTAAATGTTTAAAAAATAGGTCCTATACCTACATTTTCTTTGGTTAAAGCTTAAGAAATAAAATCTTGTGAGCTGTTAGCGTAGACCTACATAAGAGCGAGGCATAGTGTGATATGAAAATATTGTTCTACATTGATGCTGCATTAGTTCAGATATATATATATATATATATATATATATATATATATATATATATATATATATATATATATATATATATATATATATATATATATATATATATATATATATGTATATAAACATAATGTGAATGAAGTATTTAGGATAACCTGAATTTCGCTAATTATATTCCGTGAAACACTTATATGCCACTGAAAATATAATGTCAGTTGAAGCCATAAACTAATAGGACACTAAACAGTCGCTGAACGCAGGAATAATCAAAAGTCCATAACTGACCCCTAAAACTGGAATCGCCGGCATGAAATTCTGACCTGTGGCCGTAGTAGGACCAGACTGGCACACAGGCGACAGAAGAATCGTCTGCTGGTCATATAGCAGGCACTGGGTAATGTACGGGTTCATTCCAGTGTCGGCAGTTCTACGGCCAAAATCAATATCTCATCCAAACGATAAAAATACGACAACGCATTTTATGGCTACATATATATATATATATATATATATATATATATATATATATATATATATATATATATATATATATATATATATATATATATATATTATATACATATACATATACATATTTATATATGTATATACAAGAATATATATATATATATATATATATATATATATATATATATATATATATATATATATATATATATATATATATATATATATATATATATATATATATCGTACCTACCAGATAATTAAAGAACAGTCACTACCCTCTAAGCACTGAGATGTTCTATGAATTATTATTATGGCTGAGAACGAGAGAGAGAAACCAAGAAATCAACAAAGCCAAACGAAATGGATATTTACTATCAAGTCCCCGCTGTTGACATAGTGGATCCAATATATCCAAGGCACCGAATGATCCAATAGCTAGATAGATTGACGACGTGGTGAGGGTGTGAGTCGCGGTGTGTGGGTCCCGGTGTGTGAGTCTCACCCAGGGAGCAACCGTTTAGTTTGGAGTGGGTTTTTGACTCGATCAGCGCACGTGAGCTGGTGAGCATGAAACTCTGGCACCGCGTGTTGTTGAGGGCGAGTTTAAACTCCGCTTGGAACGGAGTGAGGGGGGGGGTGTATGTAAATAGTAGGAGAGGACCCGGGTCTGACCTGGTCTGTGGCGCGTGCTCTTGTGCCAACACTCGGGTGGAGGGCGGGAATGTTAAGGTCAAGGCTGTGCGCTAATGACACGTCGCCCGTGCATGTAGGTGTCGCGGTACTTGACTTCACGCGCTGATCGCCGCGTGGGTCGCTATAGAAACGAGCACTGGAATAAATCGTGAGTTGTAGGCCCCGCTGAATCATACCGCTTAGCTCTTTTTTTCTAACTAAAAAACTAAATCTGACCCTAAACAAAACCTAGTTATGATCAGTTAACTGAGTAAGCCAACCACACCCTCATTTGTGTAGCAGCTAAAAAAACGTTAACATTGGTTTACATTTTCGCTCACATGCGTCATTCTATTTCAGACTGCGCCCCCCCCCCCCCCCCCCCCTCACCCCAGGTCTTAAGATTACTAGGCTCGGGCTAATACCCCTGGACATAGATATAACCACAGCCATGTATTGTTTTCATTTGCCGAGGTTAAAGAAAACATTAAAGTCTTGACATCGGTATTATGAACTTGCTTTGAAATTGTTGATACAGTATGAAAGTGAAGCGATTGCTACAGTTCAGTCAAGCTTTGTTGTTCATGTAATTCTTCTTCTTCGTTCTTGATTCTGTAATTTCTAGCGTTGGACGCGATTCCCACCAAAGACAATTAAGTATTATAATGTGTCAACTTGTTATGCGCCATATAAGGCAACAGTTGTTTGATTGACAGTTGTCTCTCCTTGAAGAGTTGCTGCCCCCAGCTGTCGAGTCTCATCTACCCAAGTTTTAGTGGTTTAGCAACTTTGAGCTTTACTGACTCGCCCACGCCTAACCCTACTTCATTGTTCAAAATCAGATATTTTGTTTCGTTTAGATTTTGTTTTTAAAGTTCCACAAAGTTTATTTAAAATAATGACTAGAAAAATGCTCACCCTAATGGGTTGATAATGGTTTATGTAAAAAAAAATTATTTACAGATCTTCTAAACATCTGAATAATGTTCTTTATCTGTTTATTTCAACATGCATTTCGTTTGGGTTTTAACCGCTCCCCCCCCCCTTCCCACAATTGATAACAAATTTAATTTGTTTTAATCAGACAGACTATCCCATTTTGTAAAAATAAAACCATGTTTATTTTATGAAATTCTAATTGGACCAAATAATATCATTTAATTTTCAACCCATGCTATGGAAAGTATAGTTTGTAGATGTAACTGAATAGCGCATTGAAAGCATTTCCCTGTAGTCAGCCATAGTAGTATCTGCGAGCGTTGAATATCAGGTCATTTGATAGCAAGAACATCTACCATAAAAGTCATATGAAATAATCATTAAAAATTCATGACAAAAGTCATGCAATAGGCAAACTTCCTAGTTCCATTTTGCAACCTACAAAGTCCCAAAAGCATTTTTTTTCTTAACCAGGGTTCGACCGAACCCTAAGGGTTCGGTGAATCAGTCTCAGGGGTTCGGTAGACACACACCCGACACACGATCGGATTTTGACAGTGAGAACGATAGAACTAACTATTCGGTGAATACGCATATGAAACTGGTGGGGTTCGGTACCTACAAAACGGTTAAGAACCACTGCTCTAAAGAAACAGTCAACACGATCATGCTGTGCTATAGGAGATAGAGATCAGAATATTCAACAGTGTCTCTTTTTAAAAAAAAAAATTATGCTGGCAGTCATCAAACTCGTGACAGAAGTTGGCGAAAATATGTTATTAAATGCAGAGTTTTATTTCGTTGTATTCGAGAGAAAAATAAGTACTTTATCATTAATCATAGTTCGTGTGATAAAATGTAGCAAAAAAAAAAAAACAACAAAAAAAACAAAAAACAATACGTAATTATTGTAGCTCAGCTGTGTGCTAGCACGCCTTCTTTGCATTCCTTTTTTGTTACAGTGTGTTCGGCCAGAAATTACTGTGTCGTGTGTCGTACGAGCAGAGGTTAATGTGTCGTGTGTCGCACGGTCAGAGGTTAATGTGTCGTGTGTCGTACGGCCAGAGGTTAATGTGTCGTGTGTCGCACGGCAAGAAATACCGTGTCGTGTGTCGTACGGCCAGTGTCGTGTGTCGCTCGGCCAGAAATTACCGTGTCTTGTGTCGTACGGCCAGTGTAGTGTGTCGTACGGTCAGAAGTTACTGTGTCGTGTGTCGCTCGGCCGCCAGAAGTTAATGTGTCGTGTGTCGCGTATATTTATTGCTGTGAATCGGTTACTGGTTAGATCATGTAGGCTAAGACATAAGGCACATATAGACCAGGTTCTAATTAGCTATATAGGCTAGGACATAAGGCACATATAGACCAGGTTCTAATTAGCTATATAGGCTAGGACATAAGGCACATATAGACCAGGTTCTAATTAGCTATATAGGCTAGAGCATTAGGCACATATATACTAGGTTCTAATTAGCCATATAGGCTAGTACACAACGCTAATTTAGACCAGGTATTTGAATGTTAGCCTATATAGGCAGGTACATAATGCACATATAGTTAGCCATAAAACACATTTAGACCAGATTAATCAAATACGTAAATTATGCTAAGGTTGTTTTCATTTGGTTTTATTCTATTCTGTAAGAATGTTTCTCATAGCTCATTGCCAGTTATTTGTTTTATGCATTTCACTTTTTAGGCTTGTTTTTTTTTCAGCTAGTTCAGACAATACATGTGTGATGCTTTTCATTTGTTGTTGACTATTCAATATTACCTTATTTAGCTTTCTATTTATAAACTTGATTTTATCAGGGGAAATAACCTATATCTATTATTCCATGAGTGGTAAAAGCATACAGAGATATATCATTGTAATACAATCAAAAGAAGAATGCTTATTTGTTATTTAACTAATATGCATATTAAAACGTTGCCCGACCTTCTGTTTTATTTGTTAGATAATAGAATATTTTTTTGGCTCTAGTTTATATTTTAAAACGCTAATAGTTTTTAACTCTTAAAGTATTAACTGATGAAAATTTACTTTGTTTAAACTGATCTGGATGCAGGGAGAGGTATTGAGGTTAATTTGTTTTCTCCAAAAAAAAAAAAAAAAAAAAAAAAAAAAAAAAAAAAAAGAAATCAAAAGAAAAAGAAAATTTAAAATAAAAATTGTTTTCTCCAAAATATTATAGGCATTGGGCATCCGTGTAATCCAACGGAAAAGCACAAAAAAATAGCACATCTTACCCCCCCCCCCCCCCCCCCCCCCCCGCATACACACACCTCTGCACATTAACAGCAAGAATAAAGTATAAGTAAAAGATCAATTTTTGACAGTCGTATTGGCTGATGTATTATCCTCGAGAAACTTTCTTATATTCTTTTACTAGCGCTTTGTACAGTAACAAATTATTACTATAACTTGCGTGGATACTAGACAACCCATGTTATCCAAAGGATAACGAACCTTTGAACACACCCCAGATTATATATATATATATATATATATATATATATATATATATATATATATATATATACGAGACGACCCGCGGCGTATTATACGCCGCTATTTAGTTGTTTTATTTTCTACTTTTCAGTAATTCATAATTTGTGAATTCGACAGTACCTACCAATGCTGCCACCTGAATATATTTGCTTTAAAACACTATCTGTAGCTCGTTAAGGACGATACCCCCCCCCCCCCCCCCTCCTCCCCATCCCCCATCCGTGAAAGCAGCCTCCTGTTAGTTACCTCCCCTAAGTTTAAAATCGTTTCAAAATAAATTATCTGCCCCTAATAGCCGTCACTAAACCCGGCTCTTCGATTGTAAACATTTAGCGTGAACCACAGCTCACCAGACCATGTAGACGTCTGTAGACATCATTTAGTCGGTGGTTTAAGTGACAGATACAATTTTCACGTGTCCGAATTTTTAAAACGAGGCCTGTAAAAATCATTGCTAACACAAGTGTCGACGGCCTTTTGATTTCCGATTTAACGAATTTCAATAAAACAATTTTCAATTCTGAAAGTTCCCGACTCTCTCAATTTACAAACATTTTGCTCCCAAACGCCACGACCTCCCTAGAGTCAAGGGTCAAGTTCGGGGGTCAAGTATATTAGCATTAGATTCCTATTCAATGGTGGAAAAAGCAGAATGCAAGAACTCCGACCCGAGCAATTAAGATATGTAATTACAAACGTAAGATTTTGTCGGCAAGCATGTAATGATATGTGTAATGTGAATGTTACGATATGTAAGTAATATAGAAGATACTTGATATAATATCCGCCTAATAGCCAAGGTGTAAGCAACGGATAACTGATGTAAGCAGATGGTAAAGACTAGATGTAATGTAAGCAGATGTTAATAGACAAGATGTACGCAATTAGTAAAAGACACGATGTAAATAGATGATAAACAATAGACACAGTGTAAGCAAATGGAAAAATATGATACAATGGTGATAGACTATATGTAAGAAAACGGTAATTAACTAGATTTAAGCAAGAATTGTTAGTCGTATTTCAAGCAAGGCCCAGGTATCTTGGTTCAAGGAATTTATTATGGACCAAAGAAATCTTCAAGTCAACCAGAGTAACTCGTAATATTGGCGTACCCAACCTTGTCCAACGGCAAGACGGATCCGAACTGTTTGTCGCTACAATCTCCGTTGATTGGGTTATCAACAGACGTTGAAGGCAGATATCAATTAACTGCACGGACAAAGTGGTAAACATACTGGTAGGGGGGGGGGGGGGGGAAGGGGGGGAGGGGTCACTGCGTTCAAATCAATATGAGTAGACACTGATGTATCGGTTAGATGCAGAAAGTGGCGATGGTTATTCCGTCATCGGTTAAACGGTTATCGGTTATTCGAAATTTTATGTATGTTGCAAAAAACGTAAATGTTCTGGTCTTTCAGTATTATAAAGCTTCTAATGTGACGCACATACTTTTTATTTCTATATCATGGTCCAGTAGTCAACTTGTGACTGTCGTAATGGTACGTCGTGTGGTTTCTTACTTAATATTTTAACCTTTTCATACAATGTCAAGCAAAAATAGGAAGCGGTTGGGCGAATAAGTACAATATTGATTCACGTGGATAACGGAACTTGATGGGAGAGTACTAACAGCAGATTTGCTAGTTGAGCAATTCTAGTCTAGCACCGGCAAACTTTAGAGAACACTTCCTTAAGCTGCATGGAGATGGTAAATACAAGAACACAAAGTTCGCTCAATGCATGGTGAAACAGTGCATTTCTGAACGTGTCTGAAAGGCAACAGCAGAAGTCACACTGATTTGCTGTAAACATTCATTCTTATGTTTTTGTTTTGGTGTGATACTTGTATTTTAACGGTTTTGTTGTTTGAATACAGTGATTTTGATGCATGGTTCATTTTGTGCACCAGTAAAAGTATGTAGGTCTACCTATGTTTTGAATTTTAAAAAAAATCTGATTTTAGTTTTCCTTTTACGGAGGGTTCGGTGAATGCGATTATGAAGCTGATGGGGTTCGGTACCTCCAAACAGGTTAACAACCACTGGCCTATGTAAATTAAAACTGATATTTTGTTTACAAAAAAAAAAAAAAAAAAAAAAAAAAACATATAACCTTCAAACTTATTGAATATGCAAACTTATGCGAATCGTTGTTCAAAACAATTGAAATGAAACAAAACTTTGTCTACAACTTAACAAGAAATTAACCAGTTATACGAAACTGCGTCTGCAATACATAAACTGAAATTATGCGAAACTGTGTCTAAAAGAAATAAACCAATAGAAATTATGCGAAACTATTTCTAAAAGAAATAAACCAACAGGAATTATGCGAAACCACGGCTAAGAGTACACATTTATTCACCTGTCGTCTGGCCATGCTCCCCACAAAACATTGTGTTTGTTTGAAACACAATTTTAAAAAAAAAATCACCAAATTTATTTCCCGCTGGTCAGATGACAGAGACACGAGACTGTCGTAGGGAACAACTACACGCCGCGCCATCTTTGTTTATGTGTTGAGTTAAAATGGAAATCTGCCGGTTCGATGAAAGCTGTTTTAGGAGAATTAAAATGCTAATTTTTTTTTCCTTTTAAATTAAGAATGTGAGGTGTTCTGGCGAAAGGAAACGAACCATGCAAAAGTAAGATCGATATGAAATACGACGAAATAAAAACATGTACAGTTGAATCAGTTTACCGGGGCGAAACAAATAATTTTTTAACATTTTTTTTTCCAGTCGAGTTTTAATGTTTAAATAGTAACAGCTGATGATATTTAATTTTTTTACAAGATGTTTGGGTGTTAATTAAGTATTGATATAGATAAGCTGAGTCAATTAGAAGCCCGGACATCACTATATTCCAATTGTGTTTGTCATTCCTACAAATGAACGCTCAATTTAGTCCTAAATGTAGGATTTGTCATTTATTTTCAGTTGTCATAGATCAGTCTAGATGGGTATATAGAGACATACTGGCATATTTACAGTATGACATTACATTATAATCGCTTCGTTTACATGTATTTGACATCCCTGTGAATGCTAATTAATTTTAACGTGAGCCGGAGAGATTCAACGGTCAACCCCCCCCCCCCCCCCCCCCGCATCCCCACCTCTTGTCTGATTCTAAAATTAAATTAAAGGCTGTAACTATAAATTAAATGAATTAAAAAAAATTATATATATATATATGTACATATATATATATATATATATATATATATATATATATATATATATATATATATATATATATATATATATATATATATATATATATATATATATATATATATATATATATATATATATATAAATTTATGTACATAACTATTCACAAAATGAACTTACCTTAAAGTCTGATTAGGAACAGCCGCTATGTTTTCAAAATCTTCTTTCTGATCGACTTCCCTAGCAAATTTCAGGGTGAAACAATTGTCGTTGCCGGTCACCTGCAAGTGAGACAACTCGTGTTTGATCCAATATAAAGGGAGACAACTAATGTTTGACCTAACATAAGGGAGACAAGAAATATTTTTTTTCAGCCTCCGGTCCCGAAACCCCAAGACAAAAAAGTCGACTAACTCCTGCGTAAATAGGATAACTCGCGGAACGTGAGGAGTTAAGGGCCGTGACCACAGCTGGTGCTAGGGGCTTGTGGGATATGATGGATGGTTGGGGCATGGTGCTACAACCAATATCGCCCCCGCAGCTACCCCAACTCCCCCCCCCCCCCCCCAGATGCAAGTATTTGCCACAGTGACTGTGTTGGTAACTGCACGGCGTGTGTTGGTATGCCGTGTCACATGTTAATGCTTGTGTTGTTTAACGTAACACACTATAGAGCTCATAGTACCCATTGTTCACCAAAACTAGATTGATCCATTATTTGATGAATTTTTTAACTTGAATAAAAATAAGTCTTTGGAATTAGAATTTATTCCATGACGGATCAAAACACTGAATAATTGTCTTCAGTTATTTTTTGTAAATTAAAAAAAAAATTAATTTTCCCAGACCGTGACACACAATATGTTAAGTTTTGTCTTTGTCTCTAAAGCTGTTGTTTGACAAAGTCAGAGAACGGTCTATTACATGAGCATACATTTGAACGTCGCTTATACATTATGCGTATATGTGAATGTGTGTTTTACATGCACGTTGATGGTTGCATGCTGTATATAATATGGTGACTCTAATAAAAACAACCCTGTGCAGAAACTATGCAATGTTCTCACAAGTTTCACATCCGCACATATTCATCACATACTATTCTCCTCCCCCACAAATACCTCACACATTCCACCCCCCACCAATACCTCACACATTCCACAACCCCACAAATACATCACACATTCCACACCCCCACAAATACCTCACACATTCCTCCCCCCACACAATACCTCACACATTCCACACCCCCACAAATACCTCACACATTCCACACACCCACAAATACCTCACACATTCCACACCCCCACAAATACCTCACACATTCCACACCCCCACAAATACCTCACACATTCCACACCCCCACAAATACCTCACACAGACTTAACACGTATCACACCCTCACACTCCCCACATGTCCCACACCCACTCCCACAACCATCACACCCAATGTCCCCACACCTACCCTCGACTGACGCCGGACCGGATTCCGACCCAACCCTCCGGCTAAACTTTCCGTTGGGCTGTCTTGGGAGTCTTGTCGAATCAAGGTCACCGTGCCCAAGGTCACGCTTCCGAAATCTCCAAGTCCAGAATCCCGGCGGCCAAACGGATCTTTAGACATCCTGGAGATTGGAAACAGGATTAACTCAGGCAGCGTTAGGTAAACATGGGGGACAACTCTAAACAATAGTCGGGTTAAGGTCCTTGGTTTTTTTTTTAAAGAAAGAAATAGTCGTAAAAATTGACATTGTATACACATTGTAGAATTTTAATACAACATGTTCAATTAAAAATGGACATTTTAATAAATAAACACATACCTAAATTCTAGATCCAACACTTACCTAAATTCTAGACCCAACACTTACCTAAATTTTAGATCCAACACTTACCTAAATTCTAGACCCAACACTTACCTAAATTTTAGATCCAACACTTACCTAAATTCTAGACCCAACACTTACCTAAATTCTAGATCCAACACTTACCTAAATTCTAGATCCAACACTTACCTAAATTCTAGACCCAACACTTACCTAAATTCTAGACCTAACACATACCTAAATTCTAGACCCAACACTTACCTAAATTCTAGACCCAACTCTTACTTAAATTCTAGATCCAACACTTACCTAAATTCTAGACCCAACACTTACCTAAATTCTAGACCCAACACTTACCTAAATTCTAGACCCAACACTTACCTAAATTCTAGACCCAACACTTACCTAAATTCTAGACCCAACACTTACCTAAATTCTAGATCCAACACTTACCTAAATTCTAGACCTAACACATACCTAAATTCTAGACCCAACACTTACCTAAATTTTAGATCCAACACTTATCTAAATTCTAGACCCAACACTTACCTAAATTCTAGACACAACACTTACCTAAATTCTGGATCCGAATCTCTGCGAGAAAACGGATCCGAATCGGAACCTTCTGGGTCGGCTATCTGAGCCAGGGCTGCTTCTAGGCCATCCTGCGAGAGTTAACAAAGGGGTCAAATTTAGGGATCAAAACAAAGGGGTCAAATTTAGGGATCAAAACAAAGGGGTCAAATTTAGGGATCAAAACAAAGGGGTCAAATTTAGGGATCAAAGCATAGGGGGGTCTAAACATTGGGGGAAGGGGACTTTAGAGGGGTCGAAACATAGGGGTCAAATTTAGGGATCAACGCATAGGGGGGTCTAAACATGGGGGGGGGGGGGGGGACTTTAGGGGGTCAAAACATAGGGGTCAAAATATTGTGTTCAAAATAGTGAGGTGAAACGTATAGTTAAAATAAAAAAAAAGGTTGAGAAGAACGGGGGTCAATACATTGTTGTCTTAACGTGGGGGTTAAATAATTGGCGAAACAACATCAGTACACCTGACTAGTGTACACTATAACCATAACAGGTGAAACAACATCAGTACACCTGGCTAGTGTACACTGTAACCATAACTGGTGAAACAACATCAGTACACATAGCTAGTGTACACTGTAACCATAACTGGTGAAACAACATCAGTACACATAGCTAGTGTACACTGTAACCATAACAGGTGAAACAACATCAGTACACATAGCTAGTGTACATCATAACCTAGCGTACAGTCGCGAGCAAGCTGCACAAGTAGTGCACCATCACTGCACAGTTGAGGGTGGGGCGGGTGTTAGCAATACTGTCGTTCATCAATGACACATACATCACTTGACATACGTTAACTTACGGCAACTGGGCACTAGAACCTTCACTAATAGCAAACTTGTTCGAATATCATTTGTGTGTTACAACATACACAAAGCAAAGTACATACATAATCTACACAATACTTAGTTGCACCTCAAGGCGGAGGCGGCGGGGTCCGCACTGGGTGACACCAGTTAGAGGGTGACATGATTTAAAGGGTGACACGATTAAAAGGTGACACAACTTAGAAGGTGACACCCAATGTACGCATCGCAAAATAAATTAACAGCACAATGATTTATCTTGTCCAACAACACAGCTACAGTTTAAAATTCTGGAATTAGGGGGGGGGGGGGGGAAGAAAGGTGACCCTTTGAGTTACTGCATCAGTAGACACCACTGAAAGTACCTCATGACATACAGTCTCAAATGCTGTGCGGACGTAAAATGTGCACTACGTTACCGGATGCTACGTCATTTAAAATGGCCAGGTCCTTTTGTAATGGGCTGCGAGTGTTAGTTTGCCCTCTTGCCTAAAACTGTGCCGAGAGTGTGTTAAAAACTACAACTCGAATAAAGAAACAAATGTTTTCATTCCGCCTGATCACTAAAACAAAACAAAGTTCCGTGCTAAAGATCAATTGCAGCAATCTTGAAGAATTTTGTTTTTCACTTTAAAAATATCAGCTGTAATTGAAACTTAAAAACCCCAATATTAATCAAATACTAGCACGCATCAGCAAGTCAAATCATTGCACTGCTCGCTATTTTTTTAATACTGTTTTGTATAAAAAAGTAGTCCCTGAAAATGTCAGCAATGTGTAATCTAAGGCTTAATTTTGGCTTATAAAGCATTACAGATTTTTATTAACAATGTAAGTAAAATATAAAAATAAGGATTTGTGAAACCACATGATTTCTACGCTATACGCAGGCCTATAAACCCATCAAATTCTAAAGGAGCAAATAAAGACATATTTATACCTCTTAATAAACGTGTTTTTATGACAACTAGAAATACGAGCTATTTCTAGTCCTAGTAGCATTTAATAATTAATGAGTTTAGAAGTAGCTAAAATATATAATTGAAAAAAAAAAAGAAGATGATACGGTGGTGTTAATTTGCATTATTATGGACTAGAGCTTAGTTTTAAAGTTATCTTTATTAACACAAGTTAATTAATGCTCATCAAGATTATGTGACAAGTATTTAAAAAAAAAGTAATTAATTAACCCCTGAAACTGGTGAAAATAAAAGGGAGATGATTCATAGTTAAAAACGTACCTGTTTCAGCCAGTTATTTCCCTTCTTTTTCAGCGCTTTCTTCCGCTTGAGTTTTCTTTCCAGCTCGCTGGGCGACTTGTTTCTGTTGAGGAAGGGAGATAACGCCGATCACAACAATCGCTTGTCTGCCCTTGTTAAACATGTTTGCAAAAACACGGGGTAGTTATGGGCGTACATGTATACAAATATTGTTCCATCATCGAGGCAACTGAACAAATACATCAGTTATTGGAGGTTTGTGTTTGGTAATGTTTCCATACCGGGGAGAAATACATAAACTAGTTTTATTAAAGGGAAGTTAAAAAATTGAGTTTTGTTGAAACTTGAAAGAAATATTCAGAGAAGATGATATGGATTGTTTTGGGTTTCTGTTAATTCAGATGTACGTTACGTACGTGATACGGTTTGTAGTTTGGTTTTTTTCGGAAACATTTACTTTTTTATAGGATTCTATGTAATGTTAGTTAAAACGGAGTGTTTAGGTTAGGGGCAGGGTTGGAGCTAGGGTTGGGGTTAGGGCTAGGGCTAGGGTTAGGGCTAGGGCTAGGGTTAGGGACAAGGTTAGGGCTAGGGCTAGTTTATGGTTAAGGAAGGTGTGGGTAAAGCATGATGGACACATCGGCTGCTAGATTTTTGCAGAACATAAGTTGTGGGTTAGACATTGAAATGCACTATGATTACAAGATCAAAATGTATGGTTCAATAACGTTCGGGGCCCTTTGCTATAGCCAGGTCAGCCCTACTGTTAATCCTGGGTTAAGTTTGTAAAAATGTTAAGAAATAGCTGTTAAACATTATTTGAGGGGAATGTTAGTATATGTTTGATAACAATAATGCACTTCGTTTGATTATTATAAAGGTTAGTGTTATGTTAAGGCTAATTAATGTAATTATTGTAATTGCCGTCTTAGGCTATCGGCAATCAAACCAAACATATTTAATTACAAATCAATTAAATTAACTGTCATTTCATTAACTTTTTTATATCTATTTCCCGCGGCCAAAACAAAAACAAAACAAAACTAGCGTGCTTTTGTCTACCTGCCACACGCATGCAATCAATAGCGTCTCATTAATTATTAATTAGAATCAGCACATGTTAGCGTGTTAAACACATGGTGTAAGGTGTGAGGTGTGTGTAAGTTGTAAACAACCTAGACCCTAATAACCCAGCTGTGAGAACCGCTAAATGGACGGGCATAGCCGAGGTGCATAGGGCATGGAAGGGGCACCGACAGGGCATGCAAGGGACCTAGGCGGGGCATGGAATAGGTATTGATGGGGCATGCACGGGACAGGTACGGGGCATAGACGGGGTATGGATGTATGGGCGGATCGTGGAATGGGCATGGAGTAGGTATGGATGTATGGGCGGATCGTGGAATGGGCATGGAATTGGTATAGTCTGGGTATGGACGGGGTATGGATGTATGGGCCATGGAATGGGGTTATAGAATGGGTATGGAAAGGGCATGGAAGGGGCATGAAAGGGGCATGAAAGGGGCATGAACATAACACAGAAGAACATTGACGGTGTTTGGACCTGATATTCACGCAGCAGCCGGGCATAATTGGGCATGGACGGGCATGGATGGGCATGAACGTGGCGTGTTTCACCGAATTGACTTGGAGATTGCATCTAATGCAAACACTGCAGACTTACAAACATTTTAAATATATTTATTAGCAAAATTTTCAATTCCCCCGCTTATTTTCAAGAGTTAATTTAGAAGATATTTCAAAAATATTTTCAGTAAATATTTCACTGCTAAAAAAGAAAAAGAGAAAGCTTTAAAATGTTCTTAATTTGAAAACTTTTTTTTTTAATTTGATCACTTCGGTTAAGTGATTAAGTCATTAGCTTAGCCTAAAGATTTAAACTATATTTCTAAAGTCTCTCACAAGAACTAGTTTTGAGTTGTAATCTCAGGTTTTCGAATTTACTTTACTTAAGTACCTTTTGCTACCATAGACGTCAAAGTTGATTATTGATGTATCAATCAAAAGTCCCAAAAGGTCGGATACCAACGATTTAATCCTGAACACTTTAATCGATACAAAAATGCTGAACTTCTACATTGAACAGGGATGTAGGAAACTCAATTTTTTTAATGCACTATTGGTTGTAAATATAGTAACTTTGGAGAAAAATGTAATTAATTCAATAAAATATTTTGGTTTAAGAGTGATTAGTTTAATAATTTGATAATTAAGAGAACAACAATTTAAACTTAACATACAGAGGATATGCTATTAATTTCATGAGCAGAT
This sequence comes from Physella acuta, assembly GCF_028476545.2. Taxonomy (NCBI): domain Eukaryota; kingdom Metazoa; phylum Mollusca; class Gastropoda; family Physidae; genus Physella; species Physella acuta. The sequence goes on along the minus strand of NW_026732721.1, from coordinate 163,496 downwards.
CAAAAAAATGTATGTGGTATACCCGGGATTTAGATGGCTCATGATCCAAGGTCTTAGTAAGTTAAATAGTTTTTAAAAATTGTATTTCAAGTTATATTACTTTTTAAAATTCAAAACTCATTAGAACGTCGAATAATACCTTTAAATAATCTCAGTGCAGTTTAATTAATGCACAGATGCATTATTTAAGCCAAGAAACAATGGTCCGTATTTTCTAAAACACATTAACTTTTAAAAAGTTGTAATTAATAAAGTCCACCCCTTAATTAATTAAACGAGTTAAGCGAGGAAGTAAAGGTCCTTAGGTCATTGACATCGTGCTGTGAACCGACCTGAACTTTGAGTTGGTTTGATAAAGTTAGGTCGTAGACCTCATGACCTTTCAGTGCCATGAACTTTTAGTTGTGTTAAAGTTAGGTCATAGACCTCATGACCTTGCACTGACCTGAATTTGGAGTTGTGTTAAAGTTAGGTCAAAGACCTGATGACCTTGCACTGACCTGAACTTGGAGTTGTGTTAAAGTTAGGTCATAGACCTGATGACCTTGCACTGACCTGAACTTGGAGTTGTGTTTGACAAAGAGCCCGTCCACCTGATCCTCGCTGAGGTTGTGGGGTGTGTCTGGAGTGTCGCTGAGGTTGTGGGGTGTGTCTGGGGTGTCGCTGTCACTCTCACCTTCGTTCGATAGCGACGTCACAGGTGCTTTAACTACTGGCCCACCTGGTTTGTGGAAGATAGAGGGCGTTCTGATTAGCACACACATACACACACGTACACATACACACACGTACATACGCACACACGTACGCACACGCACACATTATATATATACATGTGTGTGTGTGTTTGCGTGTGTGGTTGTATACCTTAAAATAAATGCTCTAATTTGCAAGTTGTATGATATGACTAAAAAACAAATAAACAATTTATTACCCCCCTCCCTAACATGTACCTGCCTGGATTCGAACTCAGTATTCTAATTAACAAAGTGTTAGAGTTGGTCGGTACAACTATATCTAGTGGGGGGGGGGGGGTACAACACTTTGGATCAGGTATGGGGATGTAGTTTACTAGTAGAACTGAGAATATAATACACAAAAAATATCAATAGAATATCAATGGTATATCAATGGTATAGTTCCAAGGGGGATTAAACAAGAGCATATTGTGTGGGTAGCAATTAAAATATATTATAGGAGGGTGGGGATTAAGCCCACCCCACATTTGTGGTTGTGGTGGGGGTCGACATGTGGTGAAAAGAGATTGGGGTGTGTTAATGAAACCAACTCACGTTTTTTAAGACTGTCCAGTACGAGATGTCCATTGTATTCGGGCTGCTTGTGGATGTCAAGGTCACATGGTCGACATAGCAACAAAGGGAGGTCACCGTTTCCCTCCATACATTGTGGGTGGTGGCAGACCTGAAGCAGAAATAGAAAATTGATAGCAGACGTATATATATATATATATATATATATATATATATATATATATATATATATATATATATATATATATATATATATATATATATACATTGTATGGCAGATCTGAAGCAGAAATATAAACATTGTATGGTACTCATGAAGTAAAAATATACATATAAACATGAATACGATTTCTGAACAGATCTTGTTTTTTATATTTGTGTATGTAGTCTATGACTGAATGAATGGATGTACATGTATAGGATTTATTGTGTGCTGACATTACTAGCATGTTATAAGGAATATAGAAATGCCACAATGCATGTACAAAAATAACCATTTACGACACAGATTTGGATCCAATCGATAAAGTAAGACAAAACAAGACACTCTATATGTTAGGTTTTGGTTATAGAACACCAGCAGGTTTTAACTAGTCATAAGGTTTACCCTAACAGTAACCCCTATAATAACATAAACCACACAATAGCTTCTAACACAAAAGGTTTCACCTAATGCATTTAGTGCACATGTAATCAGCCTTAACGATATGAGTTGTTGTTCTATGGATCTGTGTTCTACATACATGCGATGTCATGTTATACTATCCTGTGACAATTTTAAGAAGTACTGTATTTAAAAAATATACTATCCTGCGGTATATCAAATGTTATACTATCCTGCGGTATATCAAATGTTATACTATCCTGCGACCAGTTTAAGTAAGATTAACGTTATATGAAGTGTTATACTAGCCTGTGTTGTGTGTTTTACAATATGTGGAGAAGGATAAACACGTGGCTAAATCTTTTCAAGTCAGGACTGAGAGACAGATATTCTGTTCGTCGGGAGGGAGGGATCGTATGCAGGGGTTATGAAGAGGGGTTTAAGGAGGGGTCGTGAAAAGGGTCGGGGTGGGGTATCAAGAAATATGTCGTGATGAGGGGGGTCGGATGAGGGGTCGGTATGCGTTGCCGTGAGGAGTCATGGGGTCATGGGTGCGAAGACTAGTGGTCAACTTGAGAAAAGAAGATTTGAGTAGGTCCATTATCAATAAAAACAAAGTTTAGTATGGGCAGTCTTGACAAGAGCAACAATATAGTTACTACACTAGAAAAAAACCCTGAGTTCAGTAAAGTGAAACATAAATAGATTTTAGTTCATGAACATTTGAACAAAGAAAATATTTTAGAGCGGACAAACTTATGTGTTGTGTTGTTTACGTGTTTTTCCAGTTAACTGCGCATGTCTAGATTGTTATCAAATCAGTCGATACGTTTAATTGTGAGTAGATTGAGGATCGATTGGACTATGTTGGATCTAATCCTTGTGTCATTCAATTCACGCTAATCAGCCTGATTACACGGGATCATCATCTTCTCCATTGTGTTGTTGGACGGGATTCCATCCAACACAAGTGTATCATGTCAACATGTTATGTGTCATATCACCCTTAGACTTCAGCCCGCCCCACTGTCTAGTATTGCTGACATACAATGTGTGCATCCAAGAACAAACTACAAGCCAGCAGTTGTTTGATATTTGTGTTTTCTCCCCTAGACGGGTTTCTGTCCCCAGGTAACGAGCCTCATCTGCCCAGGGATATATTTTCCAATAAATTTAGCGGCAAATATAACTAAATTTGGCGGAAAATGTAACTAAATTTAGCGGCAAATATAACTAAATTTGGCGGCAAATATAACTAAATTTGGCGGCAAATGTAACTTAATTTGGCGGCAAATGTAACTAAATTTGGCGGCAAATATAACTAAATTTGGCGTCAAATATAACTAAATTTGGCGGCAAATATTACTAAATTTGGCGGCAAATGTAACTAAATTTGGCGGCAAACATAACTAAATTTGGCGGCAAATGTAACAAAATTTGGCGGCAAATATAACTAAATTTGGCGGCAAATGTAACTAAATTTGGCGGCAAATGTAACTAAATTTGGCGGCAAATGTAACTAAATTTGGCGGCAAATGTAACTAAATTTGGCGGCAAATGTAACTAAATTTGGCGGCAAATGTAACTACATTTAGCGGCAAACATGACTACATTCACCAATTTTATAACGTGCTGTCATGGTAAACATGACTACATATAAAACGTTAAAACATAACTTAATTAGCAATGTTAAATAGTAAACGTTTATAAATTTAATTTAGCTAATAGCATCAAGGTATAATAATTGTTTATTAAAGTGTCGTAAATTTTGTTGTACGTTCAAGCATCAATTAATGAAACGATATTCGTTAGCAGATATAAGACTTAAAATAATAATTACATTTTTATCAATTACCTAAATACATAATTATGGAATGTTGATTAGTATACAGTTTTATAAGCTAGAAATACAAAAACATTTTCTAGACACGATTCCCAGATTTTCTATTTTCGATTTTATAAGAATAACTTGTTCTAGTAAATACTATTTTTGTTAAAAGCATCCAGTTTTATCTTACAAATCTATTTATGTTCTTTACCAGTAATAAAAAAAAATGCACATTTACACACGGTAACTTCGAGCAGTTGAATTAATATCTCAAGAAAATGTTTTACCACAGGGGCAGTTGAATTAATATCTCAAGAAAATGTTTTACCACAGGGGCAGTTGAATTAATATCTCAAGAAAATGTTTTACCACAGGGGCAGTTGAATTAATATCTCAAGAAATTTTTTTACCACAGGGGCAGTTGAATTAATATCTCAAGAAAATTTTTTACCACAGGGGCAGTTGAATTAATATCTCAAGAAATTTTTTTACCACAGGGGCAGTTGAATTAATATCTCAAGAAAATTTTTTACCACAGGGGCAGTTGAATTAATATCTCAAGAAAATTTTTTACCACAGGGGCAGTTGAATTAATATCTCAAGAAATTTTTTTACCACAGGGGCAGTTGAATTAATATCTCAAGAAAATTTTTTACCACAGGGGCAGTTGAATTAATATCTCAAGAAAATTTTTTACCACAGGGGCAGTTGAATTAATATCTCAAGAAATTTTTTTACCACAGGGGCAGTTGAATTAATATCTCAAGAAAATTTTTTACCACAGGAGCAGTTGAATTAATATCTCAAGAAATTTTTTTACCACAGGGGCAGTTGAATTAATATCTCAAGAAAATTTTTTACCACAGGGGCAGTTGAATTAATATCTCAAGAAATTTTTTTACCACAGGGGCAGTTGAATTAATATCTCAAGAAAATTTTTTACCACAGGGGCAGTTGAATTAATATCTCAAGAAAATTTTTTACCACAGGGGCAGTTGAATTAATATCTCAAGAAAATTTTTTACCACAGGGGCAGTTGAATTAATATCTCAAGAAAATTTTTTACCACAGGGGCAGTTGAATTAATATCTCAAGAAAATTTTTTACCACAGGGGCAGTTGAATTAATATCTCAAGAAAATTTTTTACCACAGGGGCAGTTGAATTAATATCTCAAGAACATTTTTTACCACAGGGGCAGTTGAATTAATATCTCAAGAAATTTTTTTACCACAGGGGCAGTTGAATTAATATCTCAAGAAAATTTTTTACCACAGGGGCAGTTGAATTAATATCTCAAGAAATTTTTTTACCACAGGGGCAGTTGAATTAATATCTCAAGAAAATTTTTTACCACAGGAGCAGTTGAATTAATATCTCAAGAAATTTTTTTACCACAGGGGCAGTTGAATTAATATCTCAAGAAAATTTTTTACCACAGGGGCAGTTGAATTAATATCTCAAGAAAATTTTTTACCACAGGGGCAGTTGAATTAATATCTCAAGAAAATTTTTTACCACAGGGGCAGTTGAATTAATATCTCAAGAAAATTTTTTACCACAGGGGCAGTTGAATTAATATCTCAAGAAATTTTTTTACCACAGGGGCAGTTGAATTAATATCTCAAGAAAATTTTTTACCACAGGGGCAGTTGAATTAATATCTCAAGAAATTTTTTTACCACAGGGGCAGTTGAATTAATATCTCAAGAAAATTTTTTACCACAGGGGCAGTTGAATTAATATCTCAAGAAAATTTTTTACCACAGGGGCAGTTGAATTAATATCTCAAGAAAATTTTTTACCACAGGGGCAGTTGAATTAATATCTCAAGAACATTTTTTACCACAGGGGCAGTTGAATTAATATCTCAAGAAATTTTTTTACCACAGGGGCAGTTGAATTAATATCTCAAGAAAATTTTTTACCACAGGGGCAGTTGAATTAATATCTCAAGAAATTTTTTTACCACAGGGGCAGTTGAATTAATATCTCAAGAAAATTTTTTACCACAGGAGCAGTTGAATTAATATCTCAAGAAATTTTTTTACCACAGGGGCAGTTGAATTAATATCTCAAGAAAATTTTTTACCACAGGGGCAGTTGAATTAATATCTCAAGAAAATTTTTTACCACAGGGGCAGTTGAATTAATATCTCAAGAAAATTTTTTACCACAGGGGCAGTTGAATTAATATCTCAAGAAAATTTTTTACCACAGGGGCAGTTGAATTAATATCTCAAGAAAATTTTTTACCACAGGGGCAGTTGAATTAATATCTCAAGAAATTTTTTTACCACAGGGGCAGTTGAATTAATATCTCAAGAAAATTTTTTACCACAGGGGCAGTTGAATTAATATCTCAAGAAAATGTTTTACCACAGGGGCAGTTGAATTAATATCTCAAGAACATTTTTTACCACAGGGGCAGTTGAATTAATATCTCAAGAAATTTTTTTACCACAGGGGCAGTTGAATTAATATCTCAAGAAAATTTTTTACCACAGGAGCAGTTGAATTAATATCTCAAGAAATTTTTTTACCACAGGGGCAGTTGAATTAATATCTCAAGAAAATTTTTTACCACAGGGGCAGTTGAATTAATATCTCAAGAAATTTTTTTACCACAGGGGCAGTTGAATTAATATCTCAAGAAAATTTTTTACCACAGGGGCAGTTGAATTAATATCTCAAGAAAATGTTTTACCACAGGGGCAGTTGGAAGAACTAGTGCAAAAAAATGTTTTACCACTGGGGGCAGTTGGAAGAACTAGTGCAAGAAAATGTTTTACCACTGGGGGCAGTGGAATAAACTATACCAGAACCGAACATTCCCGATGGATGATGGCGGCGGCTAAAGTCCTTAAGGAACAACAAGCTATTGACTAGACATAATAAGATACAGAGGACAACAATTAGAAAAAATCGTGGAGGGTAATTGTTAAAAGATTAAACATTTCTATTGATGTCCACGTTACTGGTACCATCGCCACGCCTACCGTCGTTATCCAGTAGATACATTTTTTAATTGTTTATTTTGTTGATGTAGTGTTTCACCTTTTTTAAAATGAAGTAGAGTTCACCAGTGACCTTGGCACTATGTCCAGCCACCTTTACTTTCCCTAACGTGAGTTGGGTATCCATCACCATGCAGCATATATATATATATATATATATATATATATATATATATATATATATATATATATATATATATATACATATATATATATATATATATATATATATATATATATATATATATATATATATATATATATATATATATATATATATATATATATATATATATATATATCCATTCGACTATGCCAAGGTTTGTAATAATTAAAAACTGTTTCTCTAACTTCTGTTTCTTTAACTTCTGAACGATGATTAGAAAGCATAGGCCTAACCTGTTTAACTCACACCTGAATTGATCGGCAAGTCGCCATCTTGCTCATGGATCCAGAAGGTAATTTATTATTCTTTTTTTTGTGTGCCTCAGACATGTAATTTACAGCAATTATAGCGTCAGTTTGCCTTGTCATATTCGCTTTAGTTTTCATCATCGGTTGGTCAGGACTGATTCAGATTTACAATAGTAATACGTGTTTCTGACATGTGCTTTCATTCTTTTAAGATGGTTTATTTATATATTATACAAAACGTCTAATAGCAATTTAATTTTTTAACCTGAATATTCAATTGTGTAATTACATGGCAATTTGGCTGGGTAGGTTGAACTGTGATAGATTAGGGATTTTTAAGAAAAGCATATAGACAGACTATCAAATTAAAAGTAACTGTGATTAACATGAACCTTCCAGTATGTAAAATTATGTATTCCATAAAGCTATTGGTTCGCTATTTAAAATATAGTTATATGCTAATATAATTCCTTCGACTTAATATAAACTATATAAAAATATTCATACCATAATAAGCGTATTCATTTTAATTAAATATTAGACAGTGAACTTCTGTTTTAATTGAAAAGTAAGCAACATATGACTCTTTAGCCCCGTTTTTTAACATTGCTAGTAATTGTCTCCCTTATTTAAAATAAATTTGTACATGGGAAGTAGCTATAAAATTATTATTTACGTAAAACCATTTTAACTGTTTTTAACAAAGCACACATGCACACACACACACACACACACACACACACACACATACATATGCACACACACACTCGCACACGCGCAAGTACACGCAATAGTGAAGTAGAAAATGAAATGGACAAAATCAGACTAAGCGACGTATCATATCGAATTTGGCATTAGAGACAAAAACTAAATCCATAAGGTATTAAATAGATAACTATTACATCGTGATGTCCATGTGCATTTATAACAATAAACTTTGATGTTTTATGGCTTAAAGTTATTTAGGAAGCATTGTCAATTATGAAGGAGACTGTATCCCTGAAATTAAAACACGCATCTAAACAACTAGGCAAGCCTTGCTACCGAATAAAATATCCTCCAATTAGTCCAATACCAATTGCAAACTTTAAACAAAATGACCTCAACGAATGCTGGAAAGTAACAACGGCCACCAGCAGATCACTGGACTCTGCCCAAACTAAATGTTTGCGAAAGATAAAAGACATCTACTGCAGAGGCGTAGCGAGAGGGGGGGGGGGGGCGGGGGTGCGGACCGCACCGGGTGACACCATTTAGGAGGGTGACACTAAGGCCAAAAATAGCAAAATATATAGAGAAAAATGATAATTCCACTTAAATAAGTGATTCATTCGAGTGTGAAATAGTGTTTTAAGAGGTGCAAATCGAAAGTTTGACGATGGGGGGGGGGGGGGGGGGGGGGAGGGGCGGGGCGAAGGTGCAAATCAAAAGTTTGAACAGGGGGTCGGCGTGGTCGAGTCGGTAAAGCTCATGGTTGCTAAACCGAAAAGTCTCGAGTTCGAACCCTCGGGCGGATGAGGCTCGTTAGCTGGGGACAGCCACTCTTCTAGGAGAGACAAATCCAAAATTAAACAACTGCTGCCTTGTAGATTGTTCTTGGTTGGACAAAGGCTATGGAAGCAAATCCAAAAAGAAAAGCAGGCTGAAATCGGAGTCAATGGCCTCAATGGCGCATAACCAGTTGACACGTAACGCTTAACTGTGTTGGAGGCGTGGCCGAGTCGGCAAAAAAAAAAAGCACATGGTTGATAAATTCGAACAAAGTCTCGAGTTCAAACCCACTGGCAGATAAATCTCGATCCCCTTCAACACTAATAATTAAGAACGAAGAAGAAGAAGAAGAAAAAAGTTTGAACGGGGGTGCTACGCCTCTGGGGGGGGGGGGTGACACCCGACCTCGACACTAATCTGCTGACCCAACACCAGCTCTAACGAGACTACAAGGAGAGATGGAAATGGAAGCAGTTTCCCCAAAACAACGAAAAAGAAAATGGCGCTGGATGTGGCACGTCTTATGAACGAGTCCAGATGATATCGCAGGAATGGCGCTAAACTGGACGCCTCAAGAAAAATGGAAGCAGGAAGGCCAACGGAGATGTGGGGAAGCAGCTGGCAGAGGCAGCACTGTCATGGGGGACTGCCAGGAAAATTTGCTGGTGACCGACAAAAGCTGAGGGAGCTTTCTGTGACGGCCCCATGTGTCTTGTGTACAAAAGGGAAATGATGATGGTAGTTTAAAGAGAAATATATTTGATCTGCAGGTTTAATCGCGTTATCCTGTATAATTTATGTATAGTGGCTAGTCATCAAGCAAATGCTTAGGCTAACCCTAAGCATAGTAATGACGTTTAGCACTAGAATAATTCTAACACTATTTCTATACCTGTGGAATTAAAAATGAACTACCGGAACGCAATAATTCTGAAAGGCATGAACGTATTTTTCATCTTCAAACCCCACTTTACATGTATAAGTTAACAAAAGACTTGGTTTACGTTTAGGTGAGTAATTAACCAAAATCTAACGACCTCGTTTACCTGTTGTGTAGGTGACGTCACAAATCCATTAACATATCCGCTGGGATCAGGGTAATCCATTGCACACGAACACGACGGCCTTGAACTTGTCTCGCGAATCTCCCCACAGGTACATAAGATGGCTGCTTCCGGGATGGATTCCGACCTCCGGAACTTGCTGAAGTTCAGTCGAAGACTTGAGTCTTGGGAGACTCTTGGTGCTAAACCAGTTTTCAGGGGGTTTGATCTAGCAGGGTTCGATACCATCTCGACCAGAGGGTTCGGTCTAACAGGGTTCGATGCCGTCTCGACCAGAGGGTTCAGTCTACACGAGTTAGACACCGTCTCGACGGCTTTCGAACTCGGGCTGACCCATAACGAAAGTTGTTTCCGGTGACCTTTTCCGGAGCGGGTTGTCTGAACGGTGTCAGGCGAGAGACATCGGTTAGCAGACGACGGCGGCGTGACGTTCTTCGTCACACCTGGACTGACCCCTGGGCTGAGCGTAGGACTGGAGTCGAAAAAATTCTCGAAAAACTGAACTTTTTTCAAAACCGAACTGTCCATCCGGGGAATTTTAGGCAATTCCGAAAAAGAATCGTTTAATTTCTGAGCATCTGTCGTTTCGACTGATTCCGTTTCTCCATACAATGTTTCTCCAATGCGAGTTTCTGGAAAATTGGTGCTAGTACTACCACTAACACCAGCTGAAAGACTAGATACTGTAAAGCGTCCCATTCCGAATTCATCTTTAGAATTTTCCCTCTCGAAATCAGTTTCGAAAACATTGTCATTATACGAACTAGTTACGTCAGAACCGCCAGACGAAACAGATGGGAACACATCGTCGGTGGGAAATTGCGTGGTGTTGTGGTACCTTAATCCATTGACCGGTGGAGTACTCACGCTTGAACTGTCGTGCAGCGTGTAGTGACCTTTATGAATGGATAAGACTTTTTCTTTTACACATGCAGGAGGGGTGGTGGCGGTGTGAGAATTGGTGGTGAATGATTTTGGGGTACTTGGAGTTTTCTGATGGTCTGTGGTACATTGCCCGGTCGACGCTTGGAATTCAAGCGTGTTAGCGATATCACGTAGGGGCCATGACGTAGGTAAGGGCGGAGCTTGGCTTGGGTGAGTTGATAATCCGTGTTGATAAACAGAGCCGCTATGTTGATAGGAGGCGGGGCTGTGTTGATGTTCGGTGGGACTAAGTTGATGACCATAGGGACTAGGTTGATGTGCTGAGATAGAGTATGATGAAGTTGCTGTTTCGTCTATCGGCCACATCTGACCCGTAGTGTAGCCGAGGGTAGCCGCTTCATCGAACCGGAAAACACTTTGGTGGGCGTGGTCGAGCGACGATATGGAGGCTGACCTGCATGTTTGCATGTCCGAGGTCGGAGACTGGGTGGGTAGAGACGGAAGTGACGTAGAAGACACGAGGTACACTGTTTCCTCATCGCGCGGGGAGAAGTCTGGAATCGGTGGCCTTGACTTTGGTAACGGAGGCGGAATGTCAAGGTCAATGGGGACGGATTTCAATTTTTTCCGTTTTGAAAACGAGCCAATCAGCTTCTGCTTCGCTCTGCTTAGACTCATTATTCCAAGTTCAGAACATTCAGCACAATTTTTTGTCAGTTATAATGCTGTGATCTAACACGCACTGAAAACACAACAAAATGGTACTGCACTCCATCTGTTTTTGTAATCTTAAAATCACTCAGACTATCCTCCCTAATAAGAAAAAGCATTTTGACTAAAGAACACTTTCCAAATATTAAAAACACAACTTTTTCGGAGACTCAAGAAGTAATCAAATTATTTCCAAAAATATCAAAATATTTCCAAAAATATCAAATGTTTTCCCGCATCAACTAAGTACTATTGCGAAGAAAAGACATGCAATCCACCAAAAATAAATAAATAAATAAATGGCGATAGATTACCAATACATAAAAAAAAATAATTTGCAACAAGTTGGCTAACGTTCATCTGTGACAACTGGACGAATATGATTAAGTTTACATCGATTATGACGCGTTTTCCCTTGACGAATCCCCAAATGCAACGTGACTGCAGCGGAAATAGCGCGTTACATCTGTTTCCGGCTTGTGGCTTATGTCACAAGACCCCGGGGTTTCCCGTCCAACAGATTACCCCCCCCCCCCCGACCCCCGACAAACGACTCCTATACCCATCCCTAGATTTGCGTGAAGGTAAACGGTGTGCTGATAAAAAAAAACAACTAAATCTTGATACAGAGGTGTAGCGTTTTCTGCCGGCACAAGGAACAAACTAACAAGTCTGAACCTCATATTTATATAAATATATACATATGTATACATACACACACCAATCTAACCTAACCTAACCTAACCTAACCTAACCTAACCTAACCTAACCTAACCTAACCTAACCTAACCTAACCTAACCTAACCTAACCTAACCTAACCTAACCTAACCTAACCTAACCTAACCTAACCTAACCTAACCTAACCTAACCTAACCTAACCTAACCTAACCTAACCTAACTAACCTAACCTAACCTAACCTAACTTAACCTAACGGAACACAACACAATACAACACAACACAACACCATACATCACAACACCTTACGACCCAAACTAACGTTATAAAATGTTTTTAACATCCCGTTTCTACTTTCTCTACTGATAACAGAGAGGATACAAAATATAAAACGCCTACACATCTTTAAGACTGGTTGACACATCTCCTCAGAGTTTGGTTGGGTGTGTTGGGGGGGGGGGGGGGGTTGTATGTAACATTTATCAAACGTAACGTATCCTAATCCTTATCAGTGTCATAACATATCTGTCACAGTCTAGACGGCACTGACAACTCAACTGGCGACACACTGATAGGATTCATCCTGGGTGAAACGACACACACGGTGATGTAGTCACTACACAGTGCTAGCTAGGGGGGTAGGGTGGGGTGGGGTGACACCGATACACACGGTGATGTAGTCACTACACAGTGCTAGCTAGGGGGGTGGGGGTGGGGGTGGGGTGCCCCCCCCCCGACACACACACGGTGATGTAGTCACTACACAGTGCTAGCTAGAGGGTGGGGGTAACACCAACACACATTGCTTGTAGTCAGTACACAGTGCTAGCTAGGGGGGTGGGGTGGGGGTGGGGTGACACCCCCCACACACACACACGTTGCTGCAGTCATTACACAGTGCTAGCTATGGGGGAGGTGGGGGGTGACACCGACACACATTGCTTGTAGTCACTACACAGTGTTCGTTAGAAAATTATGTCTTCCCCAGCTTGAAGTGTATCTAACTACATTTGCCCGCCTAGCTAAAAAAAATGCTAATATTAACACAGATAAAAAACACAGACACAAACACATAGATATCTTGTTATTATAACCACGTTTTACACTTTATAAAACATTCTATACAATGGTGTTACCACTATTATGATTTATCCCATATTGAATTTCTACATTCACGTGGAATCGTATTCGCACCATCTGTTATCAAATCCATGTAACTTCAATGTAAAAAAACTACAGCGTGTTCTAGGGTATCGATAATAAAATGAATAATCGATTCAACAGTTTCAGGTCAGTTTTTAATCTTCATGTCACAATACGCTAACTAATTTGTTCGTCAGTTAGGATTAAGTATTAAACTTTAATCCGGATAGCCGTGAAACAATTTTAAAACACCACACGCTTGCAGTGAGGCGTGACGGTGTGCGAGTGTTGTGTGCGGTGTGTGTGTGTGTGGGGATATCGATTGCACGTGCGTCTGGTGAGTGGGAACAGATGGTGTGGGTGAGTGCTTACAGCCTGGTGTCGCCTTGTTTACCGGCTGACTCAACGTGAGTCAACCGGCGAGTCTTCGTGTGCCCGGGGGGGTCACATTTCTGGGATGTACTCTAATTCTTTACACATGAAAGGGTTCAATATTTGATGCTTATTTTATGAAACATGTGACAGCAATGTTCTTGCAGAAATAATGTGACGCTAATTTAATTAAATAAGACATTAAAGGGGGATAAAATAAGAAACTTATGCACTCCCCAAAACATGAAAACTTCTAACCCCAGTAAAAGAATTGTATCAAAGAACTAGTTACCCCTCTAAAACAGTTATATCACGTAACACTTACGGTAAAACAGTTACTTCCCCTGAAACACGCCCCAAAAAACAGTTACATCCCTTGAAACACGCTCCCTAAAAACAGTTACATCAATGAAACACGCTCCCTAAAAACAGTTACATCCCCTGAAAAACTGACGTCGCCTAATACAATTACCTCCCTTGGACACGAATGCGAACATAGCCCAAAGGCACACGTGACACCCTTGTTTTGATTTTATCAACCAATCAAATTGTGCGCATTCAGCAAAAGATTTGAAATTGATCATCAAACTCCCCGAACTAGAACCCTTCGTAACAAAATGGTAGTCAATGAACACGTAGGTGTGCCTTTAAAATGCGAGGGTATATAGGAGCTAGACGAGCTAGATGAATTATGGACCTCATGTTCACAAGTTTAAAATATTCAATATTTGCGGGAATTTTAAAATTTACATTGTCCTGAAATAAGTTAGGTAAAGATTTCGCCTAAAAATGTTATATCGAACAATGTCTTTTTTGCTTCATTATCGGTTACAGCCTTTATTTACTATCCATTATTTGCCAGCTATTATTTGCTAACCTGAATCGTTTATCGATATAACGCCTGTTATATGAACAAATGTTCAAATGCCTCGTTTTATCATTCACATTGTGTTAGAAGTTCTTTATTACACATAGGTATTAAGAAAAAAAAAATACTAATCGAATAATATAATTAGAAACATTTTATAGAAAGTCGCTATAGAAAACATATTTTTAAAGATACCGTTTTAAATTTGTACCATTACATAAACCAGTAAAGATATCTAATGAACAACTAATCCTTCTCGCTATCTTTCATTAACCATGAGTATGCAGATAATCGATGTTAACGTTTATCAATCACAAAATTGTGAACATAATCCACATTAATCTAGCTTTCCTACCTGTCGGAAATTACCGCGACGTCGGAAATAAACATCCACGGAAACAATGAGGTAAAAGTATTAATCACACGGTAAACGATCCATAATGTAATTACGTCACAGAAACTGTAACAATCACTTGTCTAGATCTAAGCTGGTGATATGTATCCATCTAGACACATCTCAACCTAGACACATCAACATCTAGACACATCAACATCTAGACGCCAATCTTGACCCTCCTGTGTACCCATTACCCTCCCGTGTAAGTTTGATTGAATTAAAACTGGACACACCCCACCCACATCTGCTACACGCGTCTGTTATCCAGCAAATCAATACAACACAGCTTCAGTATCTACGGCTAAAAATAGATCGGAATTTCCCCATCGCATTATTTTTTTTTTCGATCTGACGGTATAGTCGCTTGCGACTTTAAAAGAAGAATTCAATAAGATTACATCAGGCATTAAAAATATAACAACAGAAAATTGCACAGTCAGCATTTTGTTGTGCATTTTTTAAATAAACTAAAAAAAAAAATTTTTAAAGGTGTTGTTTTTTGAAACAGGATATCTACGGATTTCTAATTTCAGAAAATAATTTTAAATAAGGAGACGATTATTGAGAGACAACTTCTAGATCGAACAATCGATTGCTGATCTACTGATGAATACAAGGGAATGAATAATTAGGTGTTTCACCAGTAATTGTAGAAGAGTTAACGGCCTTTAATATTGACTCATCGTTTTATATAACTCATGATTCATCGAAGTAAACACGAATTAAAATGTAGAAAGTCTGAATATTTTATAACTGTTTACTTACATATACAGTATTCAGAGTTATGCACTTTGTGTATAGTCAGCGATTATGTACTTAGCGAACAAAAGTTTAATAGAGTTTAGCGAACGTAAACAGATGGTACACCAAGTTGTATCATAAACAGGCGCACAAACCACAGGGCTGTACAACAGCTTGACTACAGCAACCACACACACGTCAGGTTAAGTACCAGACAGCAAAGACAGCCACATTTACACAAGCCGGAGCTAAGCCCTCGGAGTGAAACACATGCAAAATTCCAAAGCTAAGCCCTCGAAGTTAAACACACGCAAAAAATCCAGAGCTAAGAACTCGGAATGAAAAACACAAAAAGCTCAGAGCTAAGATACCATTATTGGCAAACTCCAAGGAGTTGAGTTTAATATCCACGACTAGAAAGCATCCATAAACCTGAGCTTAACTAAATACTATATATCGTATAGCCTTGAGCTTACTTAAATACTATGAACAAGACACATTCCTGTACTCCTGAGGTAAAGTACTATGAATGTGATACTCTCCTGAGGTAAAGTACTATGAATGTGTCACTCTCCTGAGGTAAAGTACTTAGAATGTGTCACTCTCCTGAGGTAAAGTACTTAGAATGTGTCACTCTCCTGAGGTAAAGTACTATGAATGTGACACTCTCCTGAGGTAAAGTACTATGCATGAGACACTCTCCTGAGGTAAAGTACTATGCATGTGACACTCTCCTGAGGTAAAGTACTATGCATGTGACACTCTCCTGAGGTAAAGTACTATGCATGTGACACTCTCCTGAGGTAAAGTACTATGCATGTGACACTCTCCTGAGGTAAAGTACTATGAATGAGACACTCTCCTGAGGTAAAGTACTATGCATGTGACACTCTCCTGAGGTAAAGTACTATGAATGTGACACTCTCCTGAGGTAAAGTACTATGAATGTGACACTCCCGAGGTAAAGTACTATGAATGTGACACTCTCCTGAGGTAAAGTACTATGCATGTGACACTCTCCTGAGGTAAAGTACTATGCATGTGACACTCTCCTGAGGTAAAGTACTATGAATGAGACACTCTCCTGAGGTAAAGTACTATGCATGTGACACTCTCCTGAGGTAAAGTACTATGAATGTGACACTCTCCTGAGGTAAAGTACTATGCATGTGACACTCTCCTGAGGTAAAGTACTATGAATGAGACACTCTCCTGAGGTAAAGTACTATGCATGTGACACTCTCCTGAGGTAAAGTACTATGAATGTGACACTCTCCTGAGGTAAAGTACTATGAATGTGACACTCCCGAGGTAAAGTACTATGAATGTGACACTCTCCTGAGGTAAAGTACTATGAATGTGACACTCTCCTGAGGTAAAGTACTATGAATGTGACACTCCTGAGATAAAGTACTATGAATGTTTCACTCTCCTGAGGTAAAGTACTATGAATGTGACACATCCACCTAAACCTGGGCTTAAGTCTAATATACACCGACGAACCTATACCAACGAACCTACACCGACGAACCTACACCAACGAACCTACATCGACGCCACCTAGACATGAACCTACCACCAGCACAAGTACTAGTGGACTAAAGATCTCTGGCACCAGGGTCTGGCTCCACATTCCAGGCAGTTCGAACCATTGACCACTGATCACGTCACGCCGGTGATAAAAAATACCCTGAGATAGATCGATAACGCAATCAATCGGGAAATGAATGAAATAGAGAATCGGCTGCTCTTTTTTGGTTGGAGTGCATGCGGCTGTTGTGCTACACGCTAGATGCAGCGGTTGTGCTACTCGCTACACTCGGCTGTTGTGCTACTCGCTACATCCGGCTTTAATGCTCAACACTACGGCGTTATGGTAAATGTTTCATACCCTCGTACGTTACGTTCGTTTTTAACGATTAAATTAATAATCTGTTTGTCGATGTCAGCTTTCGTCTTATCGTGGCTGCTTATCGTAAAAAACCTAATAGGAAATGAAATATTTAAGATTTATTAAAAACATTCACAGTTGGCAAATGCGCCGACTTAGACAGATGGTTACAAGACAGAGATGGTTAGTTAAAAAATTAAAATCAGTTGTTGCTTTATTTAGCTATTACTTTACGGTAAAGTATTTTTCGCAAATAATGAGTGGGTTCTTAATTAACACGATTGAGCGTTGTGAATCAGATAAATCTACTTTATCAGTTTTAATATAAAAACCAGGTTTAGACCTGATAACACCATCTTATGAACCACTGATGCACCAGGCACCACCAGACACCACCAACGTTAGAACCACTGATGCACCAGACACCACCAACTTTAGAACCACTGATGCACCAGACCACCAGACACCACCAACTTTAGAACCACTGATGCACCAGACACCTTCACTGAAACAGCACCACTGCAGTATTGATCTACCAGGCAGTGGAATGTCACCCTACGACGACTACTTATATGACCTCATTTTAGACCCCACCCCCCTTCCCCCTCCCGTCAGACCTGACTACTGACAAAACAAAAACTAAACGCTGCAGTGTCTCTATACGTGTCTCAGGAAATGACAAACTCGGCTATATTTAACTGCACATTTCCAGCAGTACACGGAAATCGATAACTTCCTGTCGTGCCGTACTTAGCCGCAAACGATAAACTCAAATGTCACTTGACATTTGGAAATGCTGACATCGATGCCTAGCAGAGTGCGCACAGTACGAGTGCCTTTCTATAATAGTTGTCACGTTGGTTTATGTTCCTGATACGTTAGCCGTACCCCGATTTATGGAATAACCAATTACCAATTAAGCAAATTTTGTCTATACACCAACAATAATTTAAAACCTATCTTCGCTTACACCTAACAGTTAAAGCTATTACGTTTGAGTATTTTTAGTTAGGGTTAAGGTTGTTTCGTTGCATTACAATGTTTAGCTTCATCACCGTTTTAGGTTAATGAGAGTCTCGACGCACGTGGATTAAAGTGTAGACACAATTATATTTAAGAATAAATGTGTAGTGTTTTATAGGTTTATATTTTGGTTGTTCGATAAAATAGTAAAAAAAAGAATCCTCTTTAGACCTAACGATCAATTGGGCAGATGAAGTAGAGTTCATGTTTCTTGACCTCGGCATATGTAGGGAAGGAGTGGTCAGCAATTAGCCATGCCGTCTTTACATTCCCTAACGTGAGTTAGGTACCCGTCAGAGCTGGGTGGACTCATTGACGTTGTACTGACTTGGACCCGGATTCGAACTCGAGACTTTCGGGATAGCAGCTTAGCGCTCTACCGCTTAGGCCACGCCGTCCCATTTACACAAGAGTACATACTTCCCTCCCCCCCCCCCGGAATTACCATGAAAAAGCACAAACTCTAACCTAAACTAAACTTGTGATTAAACAAACTTTAAACGGCTGCCTTAATCCCGACACTTCCATTGGCTACCGGGTACCCTGAAGCGAAAAGTGTCTACTTATGTTTTACAAATACACCATAACTTTGAACAGCTGAAGGTTACATCCCTTTGAATATTGCTTGGAACTTACCACAATCATTCTTTTCATAGATGGGAGGCGCGTGATAATGTTGACGATGGGGGGTGGGGATGGAGGGAGAGTGAGGGGGTGGGGGTGACACAAGAAAGTAAAACTAAAACTTGACGTCACAAATATTTGCCAGAACGACCGGGGTTTAACACAAGACTGAACCAGGAAGATGTTAGGGAAAAAAATCATTCACCAGAAATTTGGCCTAGTTAGCTAAACCAATAACTTGCTTTAAGCTATGTATAGGTAGAGGTGGGGGTGGGGTGGGGTGGGTTGGGGGGTGGGCTTGACACAGGCATAGGTAAATAAAGCGACATTCGCTCAAATATAACGTACTGATTATAACGTTGATGTTAGCAAGAGTTATGTGAAACGATACACAAGAAATGTGGTGAAATATTTGGTAGTGGATGTGTTAGGGTTAGATCAAATACAGGCATTGGATTAACCCCGAAATAATCGAGGGCTTAATTAACAGTGTCCGCCGCCCCCCCCCCCCCCCGAAGAAAGTCTAACGCCCCCCCCCCTTCCGAAAATTTCAAGTGCCCCCCCCCCCCCGGAGAAAAAAGTCTGGAAGAAACTCTGGTTATTCTACCACCGTACATCATCTATTTGTACCACCGTATATCATCTATTTGTACCACCGTATATCATCTATTTGTACCACCGTATATCATCTATTTGTACCACCGTATATCATCTATTTGTACCACCGTATATCATCTATTTGTACCACCGTATATCATCTATTTTTACCACCGTATATCATCTATTTGTACCACCGTATATCATCTATTTGTACCACCGTATATCATCTATTTGTACCACCGTATATCATCTATTTGTACCACCGTATATCATCTATTTGTACCAACGTATATCATCTAATTGTACCACCGTATATCATCTATTTGTACCACCGTATATCATCTATTTGTACCACCGTATATCATCTATTTGTACCACCGTATATCATCTATTTGTACCACCATATATAATCTATTTTTACCACCGTATATCATCTATTTGTACCACCGTATATCATCTATTTGTACCACCGTATATCATCTATTTGTACCACCATATATCATCTATTTGTACCACCGTATATCATCTATTTGTACCAAAGTACAACACCTATTTCAACTATAGTACAACACATGTTTGTACCATAGCAAAACACCTGATTTTACCCCGTGTATCTCTAGCTTATACCAGAGTAAATAGAGTACACATTCCTACCACAGTGAAAGGTAGTACAACATATCGATATACACATTTCTACCACAGTGAAAGATAGTACAACATATCGATAGAGTACACATTTCTACCACAGTGAAAGGAAGTACAACATATCGATATACACATTTCTACCACAGTGAAAGATAGTACAACATATCGATATACACATTTCTACCACAGTGAAAGATAGTACAACATATCGATAGAGTACACATTTCTACCACAGTGAAAGGTAGTACAACATATCGATATACACACTTCTACAACATATCGATATACACATTTCTACCACAGTGAAAGATAGTACAACATATTGATAGAGTACACAATTCTACCACAGTGAAAGATAGTACAACATATCGACCAAGACAAACTTGTTTGAACCTATTACCTAACTGTCCCGTTCAGCATTTCGCTTCAGGTGCATGGCCTACTTAGATGTGTTCAACCCCCCCCCCCCCCCAAACACAACATAACCTCCCTTAAGCCATTGGTGAATTAGTACAAAATCGTGTGTACTAGTTCAGACAAGCTATGCAAATTAACCCTCTAACTCCCACGGTCTGTTGCTGTATAATGTTTCGGCCTGAAGGCAATCTCATAGATCTTGGGAGGAATAAAAATTAAATTACTTTACTGCATGTGTTAGCAGTAACAGTTGTTAGTTGGACATTTTAACCGTCGCTTTGTAAAGTGGATAATTTAACAGCGACTTTTACAGCGACTTTTATAAAGTGGACATTTTAACAGCAGCTGTTGTAGATGGGACATTTTAACAGCACTAATGAAAAGTGGACAATTCAACATCGACTTTTGAAAATTTTTATAAATAGGACATTTGAACACCGGTTGCACATCCGCCAATCCTTTCCGAGATTTATCTTTAAAATTCTCACCCCGTTACACTTTTTGACCTCTCAGATTTACGGCGTCGGTCAAACTTTGTGACTCCAACATGGAGTCTTCCTTGACTCCAACATGTGACTAACTCTTACAGTGACTGCTGTCCCCGATACTTATGATCACATACACCCCTCAACAAATATCCCCTGTGATCGGACGTTACGTTACGTCACGTGACGTGACCCACACCCCTCAACAAATATCCCCTGTGATCGGACGTTACGTTACGTCACGTGACGTGACCCACACCCCTCAACAAATATCCCCTGTGATCGGACGTTACGTTACGTCACGTGACGTGACCCACACCCCTCAACAAATATCCCCTGTGATCGGACGTTACGTTACGTCACGTGACGTGACCCACACCCCTCAACAAATATCCCCTGTGATCGGACGTTACGTTACGTCACGTGACGTGACCCACACCCCTCAACAAATATCCCCTGTGATCGGACGTTACGTTACGTCACGTGACGTGACCCACACCCCTCAACAAATATCCCCTGTGATCGGACGTTACGTCACGTGACGTGACCTACACCCCTCAACAAATATCACCAGTGATAGAACGTTACGTTACGTGGACCTATACCCACAACAAAAACCCCCAGCGTAACGCAAACATGTAAGATGTAACATAAAATTGACAAAACATTTCTTTTGTCCTTGTCAATAAAGTCCATATTTATCCCGCCATAAAATGAAAGAGCATGTCAAAAAATGTCGACGTTTATCCCGCCATAAAATCACCGAGCATGTAAAAGCCAGAGGATCTGACGGAGTCCATCAGGCGAATCAGTCACGGTTGGCTGCATCTTGGGTCATCACGTGGACAAACACGTGATCAAACGGGAAGTTGAGGTTGGAATTTTTATGTCACGTGGTGACCGTCTTTTGTTGATTGTGGTTCAGATCTAAATGAGCATCTAATCTCATTAAAGATAAAACCTACGGAGATTTCAAGATTTTTTCAACTTTTGCAGTAAAGCCGAGTATACTAGTCTTGTATAAAATATATATTCGTGCACACGAAAATGCTGTTAACAATACAACCTTACAGGTTATATCGAAACAGAAATAGTTACTGTAACACAAAGTAACAATCGTAACAGTCTAATATAATATTATAACCCTCTTTAGTATTTCTAGACCCGTGACGATAAACAGCATCCATATGGTCTCATCATATCAGTGAGAACAGTTAACAATTTACGCAAACGATTTTTTAAAAATATGTATGTGTAGACCAGGGTCTCCAAACTACGGTCCGCGGGCCAGATGCGGCCCGCGAGGTCCTCTCATCTTTTTGTCCACGGAAAAAACGTTCGTTGGTGATGGCTGAGGAATTTTGCCCAGAAAAATCAAAGGCATGCCTGGAAGAAACTGGCCCCCGGACTGAAATTTGATAGTTAATGCGGCCCTCGGGCTGAAAAGTTTGGAGACCGCTGGGTAGACTAATGCTACACGTAGGTAATGCTGGGAACACTAACCACGGCTAGTCGACTTAATTAATCAACACGTCACTAGGACAAGTTGGGTACCCAACAATTGTTTCAAAATACCCCCCCCCCTCTCTCTCTCTCTACACACACCCCATACACACACACTCGCACACCACCTCCCCTAGCATGGAGCAAGAAACACATAACGCATAAGGTAGCATAAACAGACAGTCATCAATACGTTAGGGACAGGCCAGTGGTTGAATGATCAGACGACAGTGTAGGCAACAAGGTAAGTTAACCATTACGTCAACCTCATATGATCATAGAAAATATCCACTACATAGCCCGTCGTATGAAATTACCAACAAATAGACCACAATAGTAGTATATAAGGTCCCTTTTGGAGCGAAGGCGCAGGCGCAGGGTGAGGGGAGCAGGAGCAGGAGCAGGAGCAGGAGCAAAGGCTATATAGTAAAATACTCGGATGCGGATGTACAATGACATATAGCAAAATACTCACCCACCTGGGTGGAGTGGGTGATGCGGATGTACAACGACATATAGTAAAATACTCCCTGGGGGAGGTGGAGGTACACCGACATATAGCAAAATACTCACCCAACTGGGTGAGGGTGGGTGAGCAGGATGTACAATGAGATATAGTAAAATACTCACCCACCTGGGTGAGCAGGTGGGTGAGGGTGGGTGAGCAGGATGTACAATGAGATATAGTAAAATACTCACCCACCCTAGGGTGGGTGAGCAGGAGCGGGAGTAGGTCACTAGGTCACCACCGGTGACCTTGTGACGTAATTAGTAACATTATGACGTAATCATTGACCTAGTTACGTAATTTTAATGAGTTTTTAATTAGTTTTAATGAGTTTTTTTAAATTTTAATTAATTTTTTAATTAGTTACGTAATTTAATTACTTTGTTTACTTTTTAATTATTTTTATTTTGTTTTTTAAATTTTATAGTTGTTTATTTATTTTGTTTTGTAATTTTTATTAACGAGTTACGTAATTTGGTTTTTTGTTTGTTTTGAATTAATTTGATGTTAATTACTTTGTTTGTGTTTTGTTTGTTTATTTTTAATAAGTTTAATTAATTTGATTTTTATTTAAATTTGATTTTTTAATTAGTTTAATTTTTTAAATTTTAATTTTGTAATTTTAATTTATTATTTTTATTAATTTTTATTAACTAGTTACGTATTTTGCTTTTAATTAGTTTGATTTTAAAATTTAATTTGTTTATTTCTTTTCTTTGTTGTTTAATTTGTTGGTTTGTTTATTTACTTGTATGTATGTTTAATAGTAAACGGATAGGGGTGTTGGTGGATGAGAGGGGGAGTAATGATGGGGTTTGAGGGTAGGGGTGCGTTAGCGTGTACTTTGTGAATAACATACATTAACAACACCTGTTACTCGCTAATGGCACCAGGCACGTATCGATTCACCAGCAAAGTTTTTCTTTTTGTGAGGGACCGTACACTGTCCGAGTTAATTTTGGTCACACCCACTGGACCATCATCAACTTGATAGCCCACCTAATTAAATTTTTTGACACCCGTCATTGATTTATGTGGGTTCGCGAAGCGATCCCACCGGGAGGTATGGTAATTAACGCGAAGCCAGCGTTAAGTGTGGGAACATCTGTTACCACGTTAATTGATTTTTCCCCCGGTTGGGTCCCGTGCTTTTCACTAACAGTTATACTGACAGTATCATAGGTTTTTTCATCGAGTAAAGAAATAGTATTGATCGACCCGGGTCGAGCGGTGTGTTGTATGTAGTTGGTATATCCATGTTTTGTTGTTGGTTGGTGTAGAGTTTATACGAGGATCGGTGAAGTTTTCACCGAGGTTGGTTTTGAACTCGGACCATCCATGTTTAGGAATTGTTAGGTGTAGAGTTTATACTATGTTGGTATGGTTTTGGTTTCACCATGGATTGGTTCAAAGTTGTTACAGGCATGCTTTGGAGTTGGTAGGTTTCAAACTAGCGTCGGTGAAGTTTTCACCGAGGCAGGTTACAAAATTGATACAGGCATGTTTTGGAAGTGTTAGGGGCCGAATCCATACTAGAGTGGGAAGGATTTTGTTTTCACCGATTGATGTTGGTACACGGATGTTTTGGAAGGGGTTGGTGTAGAGTCTATACTACGGTCGGTGAAGTTTTCACCGAGGCAGGGTTCGAAGCTAGACCATGTATGTTTAGGAATTGTTAGGGGCAGAGTTTACACTAGGGTCGGGGGAGTTTTGATAACACCGAGACATGTTGGCACATACATGTTCTTGGAATTGATGGCAGCCGAGTTTATATTAGGGTCGGTGAGGTTTTCATCTAGGTAGGTTTCAAAGTTGTTACATGTAGGGCCTATGTTTTGGAAGGGGTTGGTGGATGGTTTTTATACTAGAGTCGGTGAAGTTTTCACCGATGTATGTTTCAAAGTTGTTACATGTGTGTGTGTGTGTGTGTGTGTGTGTGTGTGTGTGTGTGTTTGAGTGTACGTGTGTGTGTAAGGTGGTGGTAAGGTGGTGGTGGTAAGGTACTGGTGGTAAGGTGGTGGTAAGGTGGTGGTAAGGTGGTGGTAAGGTGGTGGTAAGGTGGTGGTAAGGTGGTGGTGGTGGTAAGGTGGTGGTAAGGTGGTGGTGGTAAGGGGGTGGTAAGGGGGTGGTAAGGGGGTGGTAAGGTGGTGGTAAGGGGGTGGTAAATTTGCTTAAGATTATAAACTTCAAGTTTTAAAAATCAACAATGTTATAGTACGTCGTGTCAAATGACACACAGTTTAAAATGTCTACATTTAAATTTCACCAAAATAATGATGTATAAACTAAATATGATTTGACGTTAGCATACATATCATTCAATCTAATCACTCTAAAGTACAAATCAATAATTTTTATTGATTAAGGGGTCGTGTTCATCCTAGGGTCGGTGAAGTTTTCACCGAGGCAGATTTCAAAGTTGGATGTGGATGTTTTTATTTGTATATGAAAAGATTTAAAAGTTTGGATGGGAACATTGTCACTTTTGAGAGTAAATGTCAATGTGTTTAGGAAGGGGATATTCATTGGGGATTGGTGTCTACAAGTTATGTATCCCAGTCTGTTGGAGTGGTTTCTAGGGGGTTGTGACATTAGTTGAATAAATGTTTGTCTGTTACTTTGTCTGTCCAAGGAATAGTGTGGGTAGTGGTACGGTGTGTTTATCTATCGGTTGGTATTGAGGTTAGTGTGATGACGCAAGGTTGGATGGGAGAAGGGGGAAGGGGTTGCTGACAAAGGGAAGGGGAAGGGCGAATTGTGATAATGGTTGGGGCACCGATCAGAGCGGTAAAGGGCTATTTCCAACTCGGATCCAGTATTTTAAATGGTTGATTTTGATTTCAGTCATACATCTTATACAGGATACCGAGTTACATAACTTTCAGGGACAAGTAACAAAACAATAACTCACATCAAAAATTTAAAAAAAAAAAAAAAAAAAAAAAAAAAAAGACCGTTTATATAATAAGTTTTTTATTGAATAAAAACAACCCCATCAGCATACAGTCAAGGTTCTGTCTTATTTACATATTTACATTAAAGTCTCATTAAAGGCACGATTGGTAAACTAAAAGGTCTTATATGTCTAGGGGAGATGTTGTCACATTGTCTGCGTCTACTTGTCTTTTAATGTAAAAGTAAGAAAGTGAGTTTCTGTGTTGGGTGTAAGTATATATCCCCGTGTTGTATGCTCTGAACCCTGTGTTTGTCCCACCACTTGGTTCCTTTGTTGTGAGGACCTGCATGAAAGATTCTTTGCCTAGTGTGTTGTGATTTTTAGATAATCCCTTGGTTGATGTTTTATTATACTCGCCAAAACAGTGGTACGTCTTGCTACATAAAGATACCATCCCATCCCCTTCATATTCTAATTTAAACAACCCCGGTGTTCTCTTTTCATAAATTTTCCTAGCCCTACACTCTAGACAATGACTATCTACCGTGCCTTTGCCGCTTATAAATTGTGGTCTATGTGAGTCACATACTTCTGAGGGGAACCATTTGTCGTAAATGTCAAAAAACTCGTGTTCTAGTCCCGGTCTTACGGCTTTTAACAAGTCATCGGTACTTAAGGCTAAGTATAAACTGTCAGTGTCCATCTCACATAGCTGAAAGTCGGTTCTATCTATATATTTGTCTATAAAGTCATAATAAAATTCTAACATCCTAAGTTTCGCGTACTGATAAACGAAAAAGCCTATCTGAAGAGGGAGATCCCAAACTATCTTCTTTTTTAACGTTTCTACTTCGTAAACATCGTCGGTAAGTTTTGTCATTTTTTTAAATCGCGGATTATTAATACAATCCCCTATATCCCTAGCCCTACAGTAGGTCATGTCCGCATGTCGTGTTTTATCCGTCAAAGTTTTACCGTATGCCGCGTTTCCTAACAATTTCATTGTTTCACTAGTTATCGCGTATTTGTCGTCTATGTCCCCCTTTCTTCGCGCGTCTGAAACTGTATCCCCAAATGTCTTAAAACATGCAATTGGATTATATTCAACGACTTGATAAATTTTACTGACTACCAACCCATGATTTAAATACCACTTTAAAAGGGGTGTCGCTAATAAAATTTTCTCCCCTGTAAAGCTACCGATTAAAGTCCGTCTACCGCTAGTTAATAAGTTGTTATCGATCGCGTATTGTCTCATAAAAGGTCCGATGTCATCGCGCGTAACGTCCGTATTTTTAAAAATAGGTGTCATCTCACTAAAATGTGCTCTTAAACTATCCGGTACTTTAATGTCGCATTCTATCAGTCCAAAACACGAGTCGTCTAAAACAGAATCGATGATCTGTTTTTCAGTCAGGGGCCATTTCTTACCATAGGTCGGTGTCGGTGTCTTTTGTGATTTGTCAATAGAGTTTAAATAGTCTTTAATAGTTGGGTTCATTTTTTTCTGGTTCCCCCACTCACATTCCCACATTTCTACGACTTTAACGTCAACAGTCTCGGTAAGGTACTTCGTAATTTCGTTTGTCTTTTTAAATAACTCAGTCAAGGGTCTGTTACTAATCGGGTTTACTGTTCTGTCTTTAGTTAAAGGGCAGTCAGGGTGTCCATGAAAGAGGCAGCCATGGAACTGATAAACGGTTCAAGTGTTCGCGTCCCACCCGTCTACTCTTATATGGCGAGATCCTAAGCTAACTTCGCCCCCGTTAAACGCGGTTTTTAAAGTTACCCCCTTTGTTTTTGAAACCCACGATAACCACTGAAAAGCCTGTTCCCCGTAATGATTCGTTTTACGCGGTCTAAACCCCTCCTCACTATTTCTAATAATCGGAAATCCCGTCGGCATTTTTTGCATTAAAGACCATAAATAAAGCGCGTTCGCATCGTACCCCTTAATTGCCTGTACCACCTTTTTACTATTCCCCCTAATGAACGTTTCACCCTTTTCGTGATGTCTATGAAAAATAATGGAGGGGCCCCCTACGATATTATTTCGGATTGTTTTATGTAACTCTGATTCGCGCTCGGAACACAAAGAAAAAGAAACGTTTTCGGGAAGTGTTTTGAATAAGTATTTTAAGGTTACCCCTGGGACAGAAATTGCATCTTTAAAAATATCAACCCCTAAATTTTTGTAAAAATTAGTTTGCTGCTCGAGCGCTTCGATAAACGGTTTTACATCGATATTGTTATACCAAATAAGATAATCTTTAAACGTTTGCATCCCCTTCTCTACCCAAATTTGGCTACACGTCGCGTACTCCTCGTCTGAAATGTTACAATTTTTTAATGATGAAAAAAAGGCCGAATGCGGAGGTAAAGACGTTTCATCTAAGACGGTTAAATTTTTGACATATTCGTACGGAAAAAATCCCTTGGTCTCTTTAACATTATATGCGGCGAGGTATTTACTATAGCTAAACCCTGGTGCTAGATAATTAACTATATCTAAGAACTTTAATTTATTTGTTGATATACACATAAAATTATTATTTCTTTTAACTACATATTTAAACGGTGTTTGTTTATCTTCTACGTCGTCTTCGTCATCGTTACAACTAGCTCTAGGTCCCTCCTCTAACCCCTCTTCTGTGTTTGAATAAGCTAAAAAGTACTGAATAAAATACGGCTTAACGAGATTTATATCATATTTTCCTGAATTAAACCCTATAACCGGCATTTGTCGCAAATACTCGTCTAATCTACCGCTAAGAAAGCTATCAAACCCTTTGTCGTTCGACTTATTATCACTACCCCTAGCTTTAGGTGGAAATAACTTCCTGATTTGCTTAAAAACAGGCTCGAACTGTTTTTTCAAAATGCCATAAGCTGCCTCGGCGATTATGTGGAGTCTGTCAATAACTCTAGTCACTAATTCTTGAGGGTCACCAGTCGAAATAAAACAGATGGGTTCGACGAACCCATCTACGTTTGAGGCGACAGAGCAAGACAAAGGCACGTGTTTGGCTACGCTTTTTGTAACTCTACCTAACGGGGGTAACTCGGTATGGTCGAAATAGCATTCGAAATCGTAAGTTGCTCGGAAGGGATAAACAAAGTTACTATTTACAACTACCCCATAGGACGCTAAAAACTCCCAGATTGTTTGGTGTGTCTGATAAACCCCTCCCTTATACCTATCAACGGGTTTCCCCCCATTACACCCTTTCACGTGTCTGTTTAATTGTTTAACGGTGGGCCATAATTTGTTACACACAGAACACGCGAAAGAGTGACCCGCCCCACCTATATTATTAATGTACATAAACTGATTTTGAAAAACTAAAAGATACATGGTCTCCCTAAACCTATCATTACTTCTAAGTTTCGGAAAAAGGATCTGGTTTTCGTCAAATTCAAAAATCTCAATATTTACACTAAAACAGGACTCTAAGAGGGGAATTTCGACCAACCTAACCCCACTAAAATTAGCCAAGGTCCCGAGACCTTGGTG
Organism: Physella acuta; assembly: GCF_028476545.2. Taxonomy (NCBI): domain Eukaryota; kingdom Metazoa; phylum Mollusca; class Gastropoda; family Physidae; genus Physella; species Physella acuta. The sequence continues at coordinate 133,908 of NW_026732721.1, read as the reverse complement.
TGCTTGCCACTGTTTCGCGAGATGTAATGTTGGAATTCTAAGATCTCTTGTGGGTGACCCTAAATGTCTGGCTAAACATCTAAAAAAGGAGAAATTGTCTGTGTAGGGTTTTGACTGTGAATCCTGTAGTAACATATTAATGGCGTGATTATGTTTAATAAAGTCAGGAATGTCTGTAAGAAGGCATGTGGGTGAAGCTTTGTCTGTGGTCGGGTGTAAGTCTACTGCATCTCCCCTAAGGTCGTCTACAGGATAAATAGTGGTGTGTGAATTAATGTTACTGTCATTGTTAGTCTTTACGCGTTTGTTGTTTGATATGTCGTCATACGTCCTTTGTCGTTTTAAGGGGCTAGTGTTGGTCGCGGTACGAGCTGTTTGGCTCGCTGATGGGAGTTGGACAGTATGTGTGTCGATCACCAATGTGGGTTGGTGTGTTTGTCTGTTGGTTGCTGATGGGGTGTCGGTCGGTGATGTTTGGTTGGTGTGTGCTGTTTTACAATGTCTTGTCAAATTGGAAAGTAGTGTAAATACTTTCCCGCAAGTTGTGCAGGGATGTCTTCCTCGACCATGTGCTGTCTCTTGATGCCTTATGAAAAGTTGATTACGGGTGAACACTCGGTCGCAGATCTCGCATGTGAAACGAGTCATGGCTGGGTGGCTGCTTGTTTGGGCGGCTTCCCTTATTGATGAAGTGTCTAGTAGTTGGAGGCTTGGGTAGGTCGTTGGCTGTAGAATAAAATAAATACATAAAATAAAATGCATAAAATAAAATACATACTTAAAACTAAATTGAAAATGAAACGTACCTATGGGTTTGCACGTCTAAGTTCGATCTGGGGTTGTGTAGTTGGATGTAGCTGGAACGTTTAGTTTAGTGGCTGGAACGGGGATGGATATGTAGCTCAATAGATCAGTCGATGGATCGGCTGCGTCGAGGGGTTGGTTGTACACTAAAAAGGAATACATGTGAGTACTTATTTAGAAAATATTTAAAAAATATTTTAATAGAGTTATCTCCCTTAAAACAAAAAAGTACTATTCACCTTACCTCGGTGTACGATACAAAATTAAAAACATGTGACTACGTATTTAATAAGATTTGATTTTAACGGGGTTAGCGCCCTTAAAACAAAAGTAATATTAACCTTACCTTTAATAGAATAAACACGCACAAAAGATGTGGTCCGTATAGGGTTAGGTAGATGTGATGGTTGGTAAAGCTGGCGTGGGTTAGTCTCAGGAGTCAACAGAGGTCTCAGGCTGGATAAGTCGCGGTGAAGTTTGGTGTGAAGTCCGAAGTTGAAGTGATTAAAACAAAATTTTCGCGGTCATTTATACGGTTGATCGGCCTAATTACACCACCAGCTGTCGCACAACAGCTGTTGCATAATGACCTATGTACTTCGCGGAGCTAACAAAGCGATCGGTAAAATCGATTAACGTGGTAACAGATGTTCCCACACTTAACGCTGGCTTCGCGTTAATTACCATACCTCCCGGTGGGATCGCTTCGCGAACCCACATAAATCAATGACGGGTGTCAAAAAATTTAATTAGGTGGGCTATCAAGTTGATGATGGTCCAGTGGGTGTGACCAAAATTAACTCGGACAGTGTACGGTCCCTCACAAAAAGAAAAACTTTGCTGGTGAATCGATACGTGCCGGGTGCCATTAGCGAGTAACAGGTGTTGTTAATGTATGTTATTCACAAAGTACACGCTAACGCACCCCTACCCTCAAACCCCATCATTACTCCCCCTCTCATCCACCAACACCCCTATCCGTTTACTATTAAACATACATACAAGTAAATAAACAAACCAACAAATTAAACAACAAAGAAAAGAAATAAACAAATTAAATTTTAAAATCAAACTAATTAAAAGCAAAATACGTAACTAGTTAATAAAAATTAATAAAAATAATAAATTAAAATTACAAAATTAAAATTTAAAAAATTAAACTAATTAAAAAATCAAATTTAAATAAAAATCAAATTAATTAAACTTATTAAAAATAAACAAACAAAACACAAACAAAGTAATTAACATCAAATTAATTCAAAACAAACAAAAAACCAAATTACGTAACTCGTTAATAAAAATTACAAAACAAAATAAATAAACAACTATAAAATTTAAAAAACAAAATAAAAATAATTAAAAAGTAAACAAAGTAATTAAATTACGTAACTAATTAAAAAATTAATTAAAATTTAAAAAAACTCATTAAAACTAATTAAAAACTCATTAAAATTACGTAACTAGGTCAATGATTACGTCATAATGTTACTAATTACGTCACAAGGTCACCGGTGGTGACCTAGTGACCTACTCCCGCTCCTGCTCACCCACCCTAGGGTGGGTGAGTATTTTACTATATCTCATTGTACATCCTGCTCACCCACCCTCACCCACCTGCTCACCCAGGTGGGTGAGTATTTTACTATATCTCATTGTACATCCTGCTCACCCACCCTCACCCAGTTGGGTGAGTATTTTGCTATATGTCGGTGTACCTCCACCTCCCCCAGGGAGTATTTTACTATATGTCGTTGTACATCCGCATCACCCACTCCACCCAGGTGGGTGAGTATTTTGCTATATGTCATTGTACATCCGCATCCGAGTATTTTACTATATAGCCTTTGCTCCTGCTCCTGCTCCTGCTCCCCTCACCCTGCGCCTGCGCCTTCGCTCCAAAAGGGACCTTATATACTACTCACAATATGACATCCACATAGCCCAACAGATGACATCCACATAGCCCAACAGATGACATCTACATAGCTCAACAGTTGACATCTACATAGCCTGTCATATGACATCCACATAGCCCAACAGATGGCATCCACATAGCCCAACAGATGACATCCACATAGCCCAACAGATGACATCCACATAGCTCAACAGTTGACATCTACATAGCCTGCCATATGGCATCGACATATCCCGCCAGATTGTCCACCAAATGACATCGACATATCCCGCCATATGACACAACCACCACGAAGACGAGCTGACCATGAGGAGCAACATCTCACCTAGACCTAAACAGATCTAAACGGACTATCATCGTGTGTTGTGGGAAAATTGATTCATGTGATACACGAGTAGGGCTATACACATGTGGGTCATAACTTTAATCAAAGGATTACTTAGTGGATTACAGGATTAATCTACAAACAAAACATTACTCTAACTATTTGTTCGCATATACATATATATATATATATATATATATATATATATATATATATATATATATATATATATATATATATATATATATAAACGAGTTGCTATTGTGCCACAGCTATCTGACAGTATCCTACATATCCTATAGTATAAAAAGTTCCCTTTTTAAACCAGATGGTCCATGGGGCAATTAATGAAGCAGAGTTAACAGTCAGGCGCTCTACCGCTAGACCACGCCGTCCCTATACAACTGTATTGATTATCATAAATTGTAAGCCTTATCAATAAAATATAATCCCCCCCCCCGAGTTGAGAAATCTCACTTCATATTACCCCCCCCCCCCCCCACGACCCCCTACCTACACACCCCTACCCCACGATCTCTAGCAATGTGTAAGGCGTGTCAGCTCCCATTAACCTACCAGTACCCTCCGTTTTCCTGGAAACCGTCACACACCAATAGACACTGAATCCAACTTTTAAAAATACCTTCAACAAAATATACACAATTCTAAACAACTACCGACACAATTTCCATTTTAATAATCCATCAATAAACGTCTCCGAAATATTCTATCTATCCACAACTAACCCACCGAAATCGTGTTCATTAATCCACTATAACGATCAATCCACTGAAAAAATCCACCAATCCACAGACTATGCCCGTTCATTTTGTCACACACAAACTGCAACTATATACACAGCAACGGGAAACGTTCACAGTGTACGAGCAAATAGACACATTAAAGGAAATAGCGCGCCTTTTGTGCACACTGAAGCATCGAAAGTTCCTTTTTTTAATTTGGTCACAACCGGCGAGTCGTACCTGGCTAGGCGATAAGGGGAGGTAGCCTCATTTGCATGACTGTATCAGCAGTTAGGACAACTAAAGCTTACCCGATAACGTAAGGGGAGATTACAAAGTGTTGTCGTTTTAACGGCGTTACGCAGTTTCGGAAATCTCAAGGCGGGGGTTTTCTTTAAAAAAAAGTGGAGCTTAATTACACGAAGGGGAGATTATTTTTTCTTTCTTTTCTTTAAGAAAATGTAATCAGTGGGTTAGTTTGCTATTGTCATTATTTAGTTTTATGGTAAGGATTTAGGTAAAGCAAGGTCTTCTGTTAATTAAAGCAAGGGTTATGATCTATTTTAGTGTTTACTTATCATATGTGAGACTAGAGTAGAGGTTCTTAAAATCTGATTTTTATGGAAACCCAAGGGTTCGGTGGCTTGGTCTTAGGGATTCGGCGGAGGTCAAGACCCACTCCTGATTCATAGGATTCTCGATCACAAGTAAAAATAGTTCGGCTAGGTAAATGTTTTAGTGAGTATTGTACATGAGGCTGTATATCTTATGACCTTATTTTAGACCTATTCTTCTAATATCGTATTATAATATCTTATTCGAATACACGCAAGATGGTATTCTATTCCTGTAACAAAACCACTTACCACAACACCACACAAAGGTTAACCAGCATTTCACTATACAACTACTACAACAAAACACTTTACCACCTATTTAAAAACTCAACTACAATCCAACTAAACCATTACAAAAACTGACCCGTGTATCCACACAACCGATTTAATCATACACACACATTCACACAACCGATTTGAATATGCACACACATTCACACAACCTTTTTGAACACACAATCATCAAGCTGTCACAATCTAACCTGCATTTAACCAAGTAACAACGGCAACACGCTATGAATATCAGACCCTGAATTTACTAGAATTTAATTAACTAAAAAATGCGAACAATTTATCACAACACAATTGACTTATTTATCTATTAAACTATGTAAGCCTTTTTTACAAGGAATAAATAAATATAGTTTAAAAAATATATATTTAACCCTATCAGCACTTTCATTATACAACTGTAATGACTTCAACAATGCATACAACATAACTATCAATAAAAATCCAATAAATGAAAATGACAGCTGCACTGAGGTTTAAGCAAATAAAAATCGAACAATTTCTCATTCAGAAATCGACTCGAGTTAAATTACATCATCACCACCACGCAGACACTTCTACAACTCCTTGAACACAGCAACACAACTACAGCAACTAACTGGTTTTAGAGTCCCGGCGTACCAACACAGTGACTGTAGCAGTTATTCATGCAAGTCACAGGTTGGTGAACAAAAATGTCTACAGCCAGTTGACGTGTTAAAGCTACCTGCGTTATAAAACAAAAAAAACGGCTTAAGGCTTTGGGGCTGGGAGATTAAAAAGAAATTAGGTGGATGATGGTCGATTTGATGCTGGCGTTCATTGTCGACTGCTGCAAGCGGTCGTCTGCTCATGGATTTAATGGGCTGGGTATGTCGGGAATGTTGTTGGAGAGGGCAGACGACGTTTTTAACTACCTCGTCGTTATAACGTTTTAACGCTTATAGTTTTTATTTCCTTGCTTCGATGCGGTTGTTAAAAAAAAGTAGTGAAAATTAAGATTACATCTACTGTGTTTGGCTTTAGTGTACTGTTGTGGCCTGTTTAAGCGCTTATATATATCCGTGATAAGGGTTCTTCAATTGTTGTTTTAGTTTTCTTTCAATCTAAAATTACAAAAGTAATTTTGTTTCACTTTGACGATTAGAAATATTCGACAACGCAGAAGTGCTTTATAAAATCTTTACAAAGTAAACATGAAATAAAGTTGTCGAAATGAGGTTTTCGTGTAAATGTAAAAATATAATTTATAACGAAAGTTTACTTCTATTTGTGTTTGTTTTTCTGATACTTCTATACGTACATCAATGTAACTTTACTACATCTCTTGCTCTAGTTTTGTTCGACTAAAAATCTTTGAGATAACATCTATGCCAAACTTTCTTTTAAGTTAGTCTCCATCACGGCCATTGAAGTAAAAATAAAAACAACCACCTATTAACAACTTCTATAAAAACAACCCCCCCCCCCCGCGAGATCTAAAGATATTATGTAATCTCATCTCTAGGTATGCAGTAAGGCGAGGTCCACACAAGCTAAACCCCATCGCCGGTGGCGTTACAAGGTTTCACGGTGACTTCAGGTAACTCGAGGGTAACTGCCGTTTACGCATGGTGTTGTTGCGTCATTGCTACATTTTTACAGACCCTCCTAATATGGTGTCACATATGCCTAAAGTCATAGTTACATTATAACTACAAACATACATGACTAGAATCACAGCTACATAGAGATTCGTGTTAAACAGCGTATTCATCTGTTAGGGCTACTAGTGTGGAGATAATAATAGAGGAACAACAGCTACATTACTATATTCTACTGCATCAGCTTCACAAACACGAGAGTCATAGTTGCATTCTACTGATGTGATGCATAGACCACTAAGTCATAGCTACAATAGACCGTAGTCGGTGTCACAAGACCATGGTGTCATAGCTACCTGTCTACTGGTGTGTGCACTGCGCAGGCCACGTAGGCGTAGTTGTCTATAGTCTATCTGTTGGTGTGGGTGTTACACACACCATGGTGTTGCAACTGGTGTGTCACACAGTGTCACACGGCCCATGGTGTTGCAACTGGTGTGTCACACAGTGTCACACGGCCCATGGTGTTGCAACTGGTGTGGGTGTCACACAGTGTCACACAGCCCATTGTGTTGCAACTGGTGTGGGTGTCACAAAGTGTGGGTGTCACACAGTGGGGGTGTCACACTGTGTGACACAGACCATGGTGTTACAACTGGTGTGCCCTACGTTGTACGCCGAAGCAGGTGTTGTTTGAAACAAACGACTCTGTCACCCAAAGTGTCATTCATAATGGGAGGCCTAGAGTGCAGCCCTTGTAGTGAGGGGAGGGGGGTTGTGGGGGCTATGGGGTGTGGGTGGTGGGTGGAGGGTGAAAACACGAAAAGGTATGGACTAACGCGGCGACATTACAGCTACAAGTTTGAAGGTTAACCTCGTAGGTCAGGTGACGTCATCACAGGTGAAGGTTTGGTGTGATAAACTGACGTCACTGATTTTAAAATGACATCACGGGTGTAAAAATTGTGCAGGTTTGAGAGCACAGGTAAAAGTGACGTCATCACAGGTGAAAGCGTGGAGTGACGTCATCACCAGTTAAAGCGTAGAGTGGCATGACATACACAAGGAAAAAGGACACCATACACCACCCGTACACCAGCGTGCTAACGTTGACACAACCCACTAGCGTAGAAAGTCGTGGCGACCAAACATCAAGACGCTGTACGCCGCTATTGAAAGCCCCGGAACAGAACAACCTCTTAGCGAATCTATGGTGACAACACGACTGCGGGGGAGGCTAGAGATGATCCCCACCCCTCCCCCCATGTCCCCTACCTCGCATCAGTGGACATAAATAATGTAGCAGGTCTTCAAGGCCGCCAGAACCAGGTATGTTTATGTCACATCTCCTTGAGAGGGTGGGGGAGAGGATGGGTGGGGGAGAGGGTGGGAGGGGGGAGGTGCACATCACAAGGTAACAACATAAAACCGGTCCTACGGCTCAGCACTTGTGTGTTGTGGTGATCTGTGTGTGTGCTGTGGTGATCTGTGTGTGTGCTGTGGTGATCAGTGTGTGTGTTGTGGTGATCTGTGTGTGAGGTGTCGTGTGTTGTGGTGGTCTGTGTGTGTGTTGTGGTGATCTGTGTGTGTGTTGTGGTGATCTGTGTGTGTTGTGGTGATCTGTGTGTGTTGTGGTGATCTGTGTGTGTTGTGGTGATCAGTGTGTGTGTTGTGGTGATCTGTGTGTGTTGTGGTGATCAGTGTGTGTGTTGTGGGGATCTGTGTGAGGTGTCGTGTGTTGTGGTGGTCTGTGTGAGGTGTCGTGTGTGTGTGTGTGTTGTGGTGATATGTGCGTGTTTTGTGGTGATCTGTGTGTGTGTTGTGGTGATCTCTGTGTGTGTTGTGGTGATGTGTGTGTGTGTTGTGGTGATCTGTGTGTGTGTTGTGGTGATCTGTGTGTGTGTTGTGGTGATGTGTGTGTGTGTTGTGGTGATCTGTGTGTGTTGTGGTGATCTGTGTGTGTTGTGGTGATCTGTGTGTGTGTTGTGGTGATCTGTGTGTGTTTTGGTGATCTGTGTGTGTGTTGTGGTGGTCTGTGTGAGGTGTCGTGTGGTGTTGTGATCTGTGTGTGTGTTGTGGTGATATGTGTGTGTTTTGTGGTGGTCTGTGTGAGGTGTCGTGTGGGGTTGTGATCTGTGTGTGTGTTGTGGTGATCTGTGTGTGTGTTGTGGTGATCTGTGTGTGTTGTGGTGATCAGTGTGTGTGTTGTGGTGATCTGTGTGTGTGTTGTGGTGATCTGTGTGTGTGTGTTGTGGTGATCTGTGTGTTCTTTAAAGATCATTTTTTAACATAGTGATAGGTATGGGTTAGATCACTGTATTGATCACACGCCTTTTTACTGGTAATTTCAAAAACAATATTCAGAGTTTTACGTTTAAAAAGCTAATTTTCTGGCGGCATGGTATTTTGGTACATCACTACGCGTTTTTCTACATGTACTTAACAGATCAGTTAGGGGTCGGTTGGGGGCTGGGGGGGGGGGGGGTCGGTGGGTTCAACTTCATTCACCACTGTCTGGTCACTTTAGGTCAATTATCCAACCCAGTGTATACCTAGGTGGGACATTAATGTCGCTCTACACAATTGTGGTGGTGAGGTGTGTGTGTGTGGGGGGGGGGGGGAGAGATAACCAACTCAGAGTGAACATAGCGTCAGTTTTTAGATGACTGTTCTAAACATACATATATATTACACAAATATATATTACACAAATATATTATACATAAATAGATTTAAATAAGTAGCAGTGGTATTATGACAATATTTTTTTTACAGAGGGGTCCATGGGGGAGGGGGTTGTAACTGTTTCATATAATTTGTAATCGTAATCACTATCGCCCAAACTGTAAGAATACTACTACTTCATCGTGATGACGTTGTTGACCTTGTCAAAATTTCCCCACCACTACGCAGTTTGCTCATAAGTAAATTTAAATAGAGGTGCCACATCAGTTGTATTTGTTTCTGTATCGTAATTTTTAAAAATTTAATCACACGATTCAAACTGTATATATAAAGTAATTATGTGTGAAGTTTTATGTATAACATTTTCTAATTCAATTATTCGTAAGCAAATACATTATACAGTTGCCTTAAACTTAACACCCCTCTTGCCAAGTGGTACTACCCGTAGAGGTTTTTTAAACATTGCAATGCATCGTAATGGTTATTTTTAGAATGGCAAACTGATGCAGCTGTTAATACGTGTTGTAAACGTAGACACTACTAGACTAGTACAATAATGCTTAATTGCTGCATGAAAAGAAATCTTGTGATTTACATAGATGTGCCGACCAAAAATATTTTTTTTAACAAATATCATTGTTTAAAACTTTGAGTTTAAAAAGTTTCCAAAAAGGCGCCACTTTGCTGAAAATGGCCAGAGGGGGAGCGGCCGCCCCCCCTGCTCCCCCCTGCGTATGCTACTGCACCACAAGTAGGTACTGTATGCAAAAAGCAGGAACAGCAACTCGAACTGATGAAAGGTCCGTAAAATGTACGACAAATACAAAGGGAAATAACCACGAATAACATGTTCGTAAATTAACAACACCAGTTACCGCGCTTGATATGAAAACAAAGTTGTCTCCAAAAACTCTTAGTTATTATTTCACGTGTAGTGTATTTTGTTTGATGCAGTGGCGTAGGCAGGGGGGGGGTTAGGGGGGGTCATAACCCCCCCCATAGACCCCTCGGTATATATAAAAAGTATGAGGGGGGTGCAAATCGAAAGTTTGAGGGGGGGGGGGGTGCAAATCGAAAGTTTGAGGGGGGGGGGGGGGGTGCAAATCGAAAGTTTGAGGGGGGGGGGGGGTGCAAATCAAAAGTTTGAGGGCGGGGGTGCAAATCGAAAGTTTGTCCCCGGGTAAAATTGGAACCCCCCCCCCTTGAGACGATCCTGGCTACGCCACTGGTTTGATGTCATTTGAGTGCTGTTATGGTAAGAGCTAGATAAGAGCGCGTATGGTGGAAGTTGGGGGGGAGGGGTTAGAGAGGGTGTGTGTGTGGGTGGGGCAGGGGGTTAGCTATTGTTTTTATTTACTTACCCATATGGGAGATAAGAAATAGCTCCAAAATATAGTATTAAAAAAATAATTAGCTGTATCGGCGTATGTATAAAAAAAAGGGGGGGGGGAGTATTCCTGGGGGAGCGCATCGTTTTAATCTATATTTGTATAGCTACAGGCGGACCTAGCGTGTGACATGAAGACATAGCCCTCAATATATGTATACATTTATAATATGTAAATACCTAGCCTACGCCCACCACCAACACTGTACGCTAGATCCTCTTATGCTTGGCAATGAGGAATGAGTTATACAGCATGTGTATGTGTACATGTGTGTGTGTGTGTTTGTGTGTGTGCGTGCGTGTGTGTTTGTGTTTGTGTGTGTTTGTGTGTGCGTGTGTGTGTGTATCTGTGCATGTGTGTTTGTGTTTGTGTGTGCATGTATGTGTGTGTGAGTGTGAGTGTGTGTGTGTGCATGTGTGTGCATGTGTGTGTGTGTGTGGGGGTGTTAGAGTGACTTACCCGTGTGGCAGCCTCCTGACCCAGGCACGTTGGCGATTGGCAGACACGACCCGCGTCATCTGTTGAAAGACAGAAAACAGTCGAGTTCAGGTAGGCGTTATTGTATGTCCTGTGTATGTCCTGTGTATGTCCTGTGCATGTCCTGTGTATGTCCTGTGTATGTCCTGTGTATGTCCTGTGTATGTCCTGTGTATGTCCTGTGTATGTCCTGTACATGTCCTGTGTATGTCCTGTGTATGTCCTGTGCATGTCCTGTGTATGCCCTGTGCATGTCCTGTGTATGTCCTGTGCATGTCCTGTGTATGTCCTGTGTATGTCCTGTGTATGTCCTGTGCATGTCCTGTGCATGTCCTGTCTATGTTACTGGTGTTGAAGAATTAGACGAGTGTCACATACATTAACTAATTACTCTTGTGGTCCATCCATAAAATGGATGACCTATGAGGACTCGGCAGAAGTTTGGGTCTAAGAAAAAACCTATGGGGTGGCGAGGCCCTATAGGGGTGAGGTGGGAGATTAGTTTGTGTACTTAATGCAGACGACAGTACGTTTTCCAAAGCTATTTACTCTTGCGTGTTTCGATTGAGAAATCGTAATTAGAGCGAAATAACCTTTCCGGTTACCGGAAATCGCTCAGAAAATATAGAAAACACACGAATACAAAATGTTCTTTAAAGATATTCCTTTATCATCGTTTAAAACGGATCAGATTTAAAAAAATCAAGCTTTTATTTACTCGTATACAGAGAACAGAATCGCGTTTTGCGCACAAAATGAACATAATAAATGTGTATAATTGAGCTGAAAATTAGTACTTTATCAAGGAAAAATTGAATCGTTTTTAAAAAAATAATTCAACATCTAATATCAGTCAGATTTTTTATCACCATGCATTGTCTTTGAGTTTTCACCTACGTGAAAAGTTTGAAATATATTGGTTCGGTAGAAAAGTTTGAAGTTTTCCTCGCAAGTTTCCGCCCATGACGGACGATACACAGATGACTCAAGTTAAATAAATTCTTTTGGTTTTCTGTAAAGTAAGAGGTAGCGTAATGTACTACTTACAGACACTAAAAACCACTCAAAATTTCTATTTAGGAAATTTCGTCCACCTAACTGAAACGGTAATGAAGTTATCGGTATTTTAGAAACCAGAAATAGAGTAAAGTAAGACGGACATTGGAGGTCACACAAATATTGCAAGTAATCCAAGTAGAAAATCTTATACTTATGTATACATTTTGTATACCTATCTGAAATAGTACTCAAATTACCTTGTTCACGCGGAAATAAACTAAAGTACCACTTCCGTTTACCTAAAGTAGTTTACAAATTTGATACAAACCTGTATTTACAATGTAACCGGAAATCGCTCAAAAGTTGATAGGAATTCAATTTAATTCTTACATATGATATTGTGTCAATTTAACTGAAATGGTAATCAAGTTACAGACACACAGACATACAGACAATCTCGCAAAATACTAAGCTTTTCTAACTTGGGGATGCGTAAAACGCCAAGATTTCGATAAATCGCAATTTAGATTTTTTGCAGGATTACAAAAATCCTCTATACGAGAAAGTAAAATGTATTTTTTTTTCAATATCAGTCTAACAGTTTTACATTAATAAATTATAGAGAAACGGAATAGATTGTCATTGTACCTAACACAGGGGTCGGCAACCTTTTGATACGCAAGAGCCAAAAGTTACAATTTTCAAAATTTCCCAGTTTTTAAAGAGCCACAACATTTTTATTTAACTATTTGGTATTTGATTAAGATTGGGTAAATAAATTTGATTTGTTATTTTTTTAAAAATAGCTTTAAATATGAAATATTATTTATTCATATAAAAACATAGACATGTTTCGCCAGAATAATAGAATTAGTAATCAAATAATATAATTCTAGGACTATCTCAATCAACTTTAGAAGCTGTTAATTTTTTTATATTTTTTTTTTTTTACGGATATCACCGGCTCAGGAGGTGTCTCCCATTAGCCAGTCAGGCATCAACACGGCAAACGCCGACTAATTGGCTTAGCTATCGATTTGAATATCTTGTATCGTTCGCTTCTGTCCTTTGGTTCTCATTAGGCTTATCTTCCATCCCACTGAACGCAGTGTAAAGTCGTACCCCACCGTCCAGTAAAAATGAAATTATATAACTATTAATATTTGTACAATGAGCTGGAGAGCCGTATCAGGACATCAATGGAGCCGCATGCGACTCGCGAACCGCATGTTGTCGACCCCTGACCTAACATTGTGTGAATCTGTCAGTCAAAAAAACAAAACAACGATTTTTAAAAAGATTTTTTTTTTGCCTCAGACTTAAAATAAACAAAAAAACAACGATAAATTTTTTTTTTTTTTTTTTAATGAACTTTAAATTTATTCAACTATTGTACCATTCACATTTTTACTGATAAAAATAAAATACAAGCTAAACATTCAGATCTCTAACCATTAGGACCAAGAATTCATTTCTCTGAAGATTCAACCAAAATACAATTACAACATTCAGATAAACAGATTGAAGACATCAGCTTGGTGTGCAGTCAACGTCCCCATCCTTAGTTGCTTTGAGCTTCTTGAGTTCTTGCTGCAGTTTTTTTTCCATATCCAGAATGGCTGAGGGTTTCTTGTAAGAAACTAAAAGAGTGTTATTAGCATGAGCAATTTCAATAGGTTCTTGCTGTAGTGGAAGTCCACAACGACTCAAGTCGGGAATCCCAAATTTCTTGTAGTATTTTTTATTAGCAGTAGAGATAATGATCTGGTTTTCTTCAGGTTTGGCTGTCACTTTGTAGTTATCTAAAGGATATGGAAGATTTCTGATTCTCCACATGAAATGAGTTTTTGTGTCTTTGCGAATAAATACTGGATTATCATTACTTTCTATCAGCCCTTCAGCCTCAAAATTAACAGGAGTTGTCTGCTCCCCAACTTCAATTTCCCATTTACCCACATTTCCAAGGGTGCTCTTTGTCCTCCATTTTCTCAAGACAAGTTCTTCAGAATTGATATCTTATTCTTCAGCTAGTTCTAAGCCATCAGAAAATGTAAAATGAATTTTTCTCCTACCGTCTTGAATGATACATGTTTTTTTACAACGATAATTTTTTTTTTTTTTTTTTTTTTTTTTTTTTTTTTTTTTTTTTTTTTTTTTTTTTTTTTTTTTTTTTTTTTTTTTTTTAAATACTTTTATTTGCAATTTAAAACAAGTACATCAACATCAAATTCTTACATAATTTCGAACATCAAATGAAAACGAAAATAGTAATACAATATATTACAATAGTAATATTTCTTTCTTACTTGTAGCCTGCTTTCATTCATTTAAGATGGTTTACATATACATAGATGTAATACAAAACGTCTAAATATAAAGAAAAATTAAAAATTAAAAACTAACCTGAAACTGAAAATGCAAATGTGTAATTAAAATTAATTTTTTTTTTTTTTTTTTTTTTTTTTTTTTTTTTTTTAAATACTTTTATTTGCAATTAAAACAAGTACATCAACATCAAATTTTTTAACATAATTTTGAACACCAAATGAAAACGAAAGGTTTTGCAAATGTACATAATGAATATTTACATGAAGTCATGTATTTGATTATAAAAAAAAAAATTGCAAAGGATGACAATAAAAGGGGTGAAGGTCAAATGAAAGTGTCAGAAGTCTGGGTGGGGAGAGGAAAGGAAATTTTTCAGAGAGGGTCAATGGGACAGTGAAGCATTTTCTATGTAGGGAAACAACTTAAGTTGACTAGTTGAAAGGGTGTTGTAGTGGTCGCATTGAGTTTTCAAAAGGTTGCAGTGTGAAAGATGAGGGGAAAGAGACAAGATTTAGAACTTTAAATAAGTTCTGGATATTGATGTTGCGGTGGGTGGTGGGGTCGTTGGAACAGTTAAAGGGATTGTGGGGTTATCATGTCTGGGGGTAAAGTGGATAGAGGGGGAGAGAGGAGGGGGTAGATTTTTTATTTATTTTTATTTTTATTAATTCAATTGTTTTAAACATTTAAATCAGTAATAATAATATATTTGATAGATTTTACATAGCATCAAAGACATGAACAATGAACATCAATTGCATATATAATAATCAAAGGGAAAAAATAAAATGGCATAAGAACTAGATTAAAATAAGGTGTGCAAAATAGGTTTCTCTTCACTGCTTAGTTTAGTGTGCTGCGGAGTCAAAAGTTCACACTGTAGCCACCCATGGACAAAAATAGAAACGACTGTAGGAGAAGGGTCTCTGTAATCACGTACTGATCTATCATTCCAAAACTTTCCATGACATAAAATTGACCCTTGGCAATGAGGGCACGCTACCTTGAAATGTCCGCCAGTCCGGTTGAGTGGGGGGGGGGGGGGGAAGTGTGTGTGTGTGTTGGGGGGGGGGTTGAGGTGGGTATCTCTTTCTACCATTCAGGTTGTGCATTTTAAAACCCGGGAAACAGAAGACTGTTCTAATGTTAATTTACTTGGGGGCTGATCGAGTGATGTTTGGCTTGAGACTGTCTAAATTAAAATTAATACTTTATTTATTTCTTTCCTGTATATTTCTTTTTTTTTTTCTCAGTTAAGTGAGAGTTCCCAGTCTATGTCTTAGCTTTGCTTGAAATATTTCTTTTAACTCGATGTCCGTGTATTTTGTGAAAAAATATCTGACTTTATTCCTAATTTGCCATATAGTCGATCTATAAATAGCCATTGCTACTAGTCTGTTTTCGTCTTCTGTTCTTTGTCTAGTCGTGTTAATTAAATTAAGTGTGATTGCTTTATTTGTTGTGGCTGTTTGATTGGTGGTGTTTAATATTTTCGCAAGTGTTTGCTTTGTTTTCTGTACTAATATACAATCTAAATAAATGTGTTTCTCAGTTTCTTGTATATTTTGTTTACACGTTTGACATGTTATTTTAACATTTTGATTTGACTTTGTATTTCGTGAAACTGGAGTTGTGTTAAAAATCAGTCTGTATGCTATTTCCCTTTCTTTTGGTGTAATGCGTTTATTATGTAGGTTTCTAAATGTATCTGTAATGTCTATTATATTGTGTTCCCTGGCCCAACTAATTCTCGTGTATAAGGGTGTCGCTTGTTGTTTGATTAGGATGTCGTATATTTTTTTCGTGTCTTCCCCAATAATGCTTTTGTTTCCTTGGAATGTTGCTAGCGTTTCTTTATAAAAGCTGCCTATGTCATTTCCCCCATAGTGTGGTGTTATGATGTTTAGTTTTAAAATGCTCTTTATGTTTAACCCAATGTAGTATTGTGCTAATGGATGATAATGTGGTTCTATCCTTATTCTATCCAGGTGTTTTAATCGGAAGGTGTTTATTTTAGTTTGGATGTCGTGTAGCCCTATACCTCCATTTAATTTATTTTGTATTAAGGTTTTGTGGCTAATGTTTCTAATCGTATTTTTGAAAATGAACTCTCTAATGTGCTTGTTTGTTTTTTTAATAAATGAGTTGGGTATTGTAGAGTTCGTCGCTACGAAAATTATTTTTGGAATGATATATCTGTTTACTAATGCAGCTCTGGCAAAAATGGTTGTATTGCAGTATTGGTATTTTTCCAGATTATGATTTATTTTATTTTTCAGTGTGGTCCAAGTTTCTTGGTCGTTTATTGTGAGATCGCTAGTATAGGTTATTCCATAAATTTTGAGTTTGTCAGTTATTGTTATGTCTATGTGATAGTTATCTTTACCTTTCCATTTACCTATACCCATTACTTTTGATTTTTCTGCGTTTATTTTTCCCCCGCTCCCTTTCCCAAAGTTGTTGAATTTTTCTATTACAGTCTGTATTGCTTTTTCTGTTTGTACTAAGAAAGTAGTGTCGTCTGCGTATGCAAGTATTTTCTTGCCTACCGTGTTTGGAATGTACAGTCCTTTAATCGAGTTGTCCTGTCTAATGTTTTCTAGTAGGGGTTCTAAGCTTAGGATGTATAGTAGGGGAGATAAAGGACAACCTTGTCTAACTGATTTCTGTATGTGAAAAGCGCTTGTAACACTGTTGTTTATTAATAAATGACTATGTGCATTGTTATATATTATTTTTATCCATGTTTTAAAATAGTGTCCTAGGTTGTAAGCATCTATTGTTTTTATTAACCATGTATGATCTACTCTGTCGAACGCTTTCTGTTGGTCGATGCTAAGAATCGCTAGTTGTGTGTCTTTCTGCGTGCTATAATGTATGATGTCTCTGATTAAGTGCGTGTGGTTGTGTATGTTTCTACCTGGTATGCTATACTGCTGATCGGGGTGTATTAATTTAGATATGAAGGGTTCGAGTTTCTTAACTAAAGTTTTTGTCAATATTTTATAATCACTGTTAAGTAAAGATATAGGTCTGTAATTTATAATTTTTGTCCTGTCCGTATCATTTTTGGGAATGAGTGTTATATATGCCCTGTTAAAATCTGTAGCACAGTCCTCTCTTTCATGTATGTCCTGAAATGTAGCGTGTAAAAGGAGTATTAAGTCATTTTTGAAGGTTTTATAAAATTCATTGGTTAGTCCGTCTGGTCCTGGAGCTTTATTTAGTTTTAGTCCGTCTATAGTCTTGGATATTTCCTCTTTAGTAATTGGCGCGTTGATTTTGGTACAGTCATTGTTGTCTAGCCTTGTTGTGTACTTAAGATAATGTTCTTGTATTTCATAGTCTGTATCTTCCTTATTGAAGAGGTTTTGATAGTATAAAGTAAACTGACGTTTTATACTTTCCAGGTCATTTGTTATAGTCCCGTCGTCATCTGTTATGCTACATATCTGTTTACTGTTGCAGTGTATTTTTTCCAAAATTGTGTTGTAATGGGAGGGGTCTTCGTTGCCTATCATATCTATTCTACTACGTATTAGCGCTCCCTTGTGTCTATGTGTTTGTATTTTGTTTAATTCTGATTCTACTTTTTCAATTTTGTCCTGCGTTGCATTATGACTGATTAACGTATCTAGTTGTCTGTCTAGTAGTTCTTCCATAATTTTCCTATCTGTGTTTATTTGCCTTGCTATTTTGATAGAGTATTCCCGTACCATATATTTAAAATCTTCCCAGAGCTCTAGTGCATGTGTGTTTGATGCTCTCTGTGTGAATTCTGATGCTAGCTTCCTTATTTCTGTGATGTATTCGCTGTTTTCTAGAAGCGTGTTGTTGAGTTTCCAATATGTATTCTTTGTTCTGTGAGTGGGGTTAATTTGTAGTTGAGCAATAACTATTTTGTGGTCTGTAAATGTAAGTGTCTGAGCGAGGTGTTTTACTTTGTTTACCGTTATGCTTTCATGAGCATATATTCTGTCTAGCCTAGCTGCGCTATGATGTGTTCTGCTGTAGTGTGTTGTTTCAGTGAAATTTAGTGTATTCTTGTAGGTGTCTTTTAAGCTTGTCGTTTTTATTATATTGTTTAATGTATTAATTTGTTCTTTATCGTGTTTTAGCCTTTTCGTTTTCCTGTCATTTTGTCCTATTAGGTCTGTATCATCAATGACCATATTAAAATCACCTGCTAAAAATATCGTCTTGTTTTTGTATTCGGTATTTATAAGTTCATTAAGCGTATGGTAGAAATGTTTTTGTTCTTGTTTATGTGTTGGGGCGTATATATTGATGATTGTTATTTCTGTTTTGTCAATATCCAATGTGATGCATGCTATCCTGCCCTGTTTATCCGTGTATGTACTTTTAATTTTGTGTTTGTCTGATGTACAAAGTATACTGGTTCCTCTGCAGTTGGAACCAGTACTGTGCAGTGAGTTTTTAATACCGATATATGCATCTAGTTTATTTGCCTCTTCTGTAGTTCCAATGTTAGTTTCCTGTAAAAGTAAGATGTCAATATTGTGTTTATTTATTATGTTGTTTATATGATGTGTTTTGTCCCTAGCCCCCCTGATGTTCAATGTTGCCAGAGTTAGCATGAATTATTTGGGGTTTTCTTTCGAACATCTGTTTCTGGAGGGCTGGATGGTGGTGGTCTTTTAACGCCAAACTTTCCAGCCGCTGGTTTGCTATCCCGTTGGGCCCTGGTCACGGCCCTTTGAGGTGGCTTTACTGTAGGTAATTGTTTTTTACTTGAACTGATTGCTTGACTATATGACAGTTGACCTGATACCTTTGTTGCTGATATACTTTGTGAGCTTTTAATTTCCTTTAGCGGTTTCGTTATGTTTTCTGAACTAGTGTTATCTTGAAGAATATCATTTATTGTTTCGTCGACTGCCTCCAAATTTTCTTGATCCCCATCTTTTTGAGACCCTGTTACTATGGAATTTCTGGTCGCTATTGTCTCCATGGCGTCGGCCTCTATGGTGGTTTCTGCTACGCTTTCGCTAACTTGCTGCGGTGCTACAGTAGTATGATGTGCTTCAGTTTGGCCATCTACTACAAAGGCATCTTCTACCTCTCTAAGCCTTGCTTCTCTAAGCATTTCATTTTGTCTTTCTCCGTCAACATTATAACTGTCCCAATGCTTTAAGAAATTTCTATTGTTACTTAGATGCTCCCTAACTTCTTCTTTATCATTTGCATCCCAAGGCTCAATTGCCCTGTACTGTCCATCTACTAGCTGGACGCCGTCAAGAGCGCGAGTCCTCAAATGCTCACACATTTTAGGCAGGTGCCTGTCTGTGTTGCAGTGGCAACATTGCACCCTCCTCCCATTGAGGATTATAAGGACTCTGCTTTCTTTGTTGGCCTCATTTGTAAGTATAATATAGTGTGGGACACTCTCCACATCTTCTTTTTCCAGAGAGATGGTGAATTGGACCACATTTGATTGGTCTATTCTCTTAAATGTTGGTATTGAGTCCTGACTGCTTATAGATTTCAGAATCGCCATTATATCATCGTCGCTTGTCTTGGAAGGCAGCCATTTCAGCATGCCCCTTTGCCCAGATTTATCGGCGTGGGTTATTGATATTCTCTGCACTCTGTATCTGGATGTTACCCCAGGTGGCAAATCTCTGTGAAATTCTTTTAGGTGCATTTTCTCATATAGTTCCTTTGATCTAATGGTAACATACCATTTACGCAATGTCCCGTAGTTATACAGACCTTCAAATTCAGCTGGTGATAGGCTACATAACATACATAGCTCTCTTTTTAGTTCGTCAGCTGTGAGGGTAGCTAAAGAAAAACCCTCTTCTATGAAAATCTCTAGAGTTTTTGGCGCATGTCCTGCCAAGCCAAACTTAGGCAGGAATAGCCGTTTGATGTATTTTTCCGACATAGTTGTGCGTGAGGCCCACCCGTGGCCAGGCAACACACACAAGAAATAAAAAAAGTACTTACAATGTATAAAATGTGAAGAAAAAAATAACACACACACACAAGGTTCCAAATGGAAATACACACAAGTTTAAATAAGTAGAGATGAAATAAATCCAAATTCACAATTTTAAATATTGTGATTCAACGAAGCTGTTAACTTTCTGAGCATTTAATACTTTTACAACGATAATGATATGTGGTAGACACGTGGTTCATACTATTCTAGCAGCACCTACAGTAGAACGTTTGAACTATATGCTAATAGTTATGCAATAAGACTAACAGTTTTCTTTTTAAATTAAAGTTATTCATCATATTAAAAATGGATCAAATCTATATAATAAATAAATAGTCCTGTAGCTGCTTTAATATTTATATTTAATATTATAATAAATTTTAAATTTGACCTAAATCTTACTGGAAATGACTTTCTTAATATTTTAAAACGAAAACGAGAGCATAATTGTGAGTTGTCTCCCTTGGAAAAATACATTTACAAGCGGATGCTAGACAAATAAATACTAACGTCATAAACCAAATGTAATACTAACACATCAAACTAGGATGTAATGCATTAAATTACTGCACAAGGTCTATTTGGAGGGTACTAGTAACACAATCAAGCCAACATTTGACACATTGGCGACTACTGTAGCACCTATTAGGATACTAGGATAAAAACTATTACAACTTTAGATCCCAAAAACTATACTTTAAATCCAAACACAACACCTCACAAAACCATATTTATTTGTTAAAATTATAGCTTTTATCGAAATACCATACTTTATAAAAAAAAAACATAAATAAATATCGCAAACCTCAATGCACACTTGTCTTAATATCACAAACATCTGCCCCACTACACACTTCACTAAACATCACAAACATCTGTCTCACTACACACTTGACTAAACATCACAAACATCTGTCTCGCTACACACTTGACTAAAAATCACAAACATCTGTCTCGTTACACACTTGACTAAACATCACAAACATCTGCTTCACTACACTCTTGACCAAAACATCACAAACATTGGTCTCGCTACACACTTGACTACACCTCACAAACATCTACCCCACCTCACACTTGACCAGAACTAAATCCTAACTCTAATAACTACACGATTCACTCGTATTGATTCTCGTTTAAATCTAATAATACCTATACTTTATTACCCCCCTTTGACCGTTCTCAAAAATATCGTCCTGATCTATAATTTAGTAACGAGCCTAAATGATGTGGTATGAACGCAATGATTGTCTAATGCTACAGATTGTCCCAAGTCTGGCCTTCAATGGCTTATAAAAGGACTCTATTAAGTGTATTGTGCAAGGGTCAAATTTGAATGTAAATGAAAATAAAATGACAAAATTCACTGGAGAATTTTATATTGTTAGAAGAGAATTGAAGAGAAGAATATTTTTTTTTTTTTTTTTACAAATAAATGTTTTCTTTTTGAAATTTCAGCCACAAAAATTGTAATTTAAAATTACAAATTTGATATGTCTTGTTGCTCCGATGTCTGAATGTAATATTAAGGTGGGTTTAAAATATTATGTAATGATTTCGGTTTTTGTCGTTCTGTTAATACATTCTCTTTAGCTTTTAACAACGCCATAGCACGGCATTTTTTGAAACATTTACGTAAATAGAAGACATTTTGGACAAGTAACAATGTTGTGGACTAGCGGTAGCGAAGGACAGCTAACCTGAAAATCTAGATTTCGAATCCGGGTTCAAGCCAGTCGATGGGTACCTAACTCACGTTAGAGAAAGGTGGTTGGACATAATGCTGACCACACTATTCCTTCATATGACCTCAACAGGTTAACTCTACTTCAGTTTTAGATGAATGAATTATAGAGAATCTTAATAGACTGCCATTGTACCTAATATTGCGTAAATCTATGACAAAACATCAGAAAACAACGATAATGAAATTTTGAAGACACAGTGAAGTTTATTTTACAGCACCGTTATATCAGAACGTTTACTTTTATAATAATTGTTATGCAATAAGGCTAACAGTTTAAAAAAAAAATTAAAGTCTATCATTATATTTAAAAGAGATCAAATCTATATAATAAATAAATCGTCAGGTAGCTGCATCTACATTCATGTTTAATATTATAACAAATTTTGAACTTAATATAAAGTTTACTGGTAGTGACTTTCTTTATATTACAAAACAAGATAAAGAGCGTATTTGTGAGTTGTTTCCCTTGAACAAAATAAATTTACAAGTGGAATTAAGCTACATAAATAAATATTAACTAGACTATCCGTTATCTAGTTAGATAACTGTGGGTTTCGGGGGGGGGGGGGGTGTCATCCATAAATGTCATCACGTCTGCTAGCACTTTTCATCCCAAAATAACCAGACTAAATCGAACCCTTGAAGTGACCTTTGAACCCAATAACTAAAGTTTAGGCAGGCCATAAACATCAAATTGATCTTGATCAAATGGTTGATACCATTTTGATCGTTTACCATTGTCACTTCAAGCTTATATTACTGCATACCGTATATAGACTTCATAACAGATGATTTTGTTTTCAACATGATTTGGTTTCTAGATCCATTTAATCTTGATCAAAGACTGAATTATGACTGTTAAACCATGTTCACATGTTCAACTTCTAATTGTTTAACTATGTTCACATGTTCAAATTCTGACTGTTTAAGTTAAACTATATTAACATAACTTCAAACATAAAACAACGCATGAGATTTTTTCAACAAAGCGAAATGCATTTTTAATATCTGTAACTTAAATAAAGAGAAATGAGATATCTGAAGCTACTATAGAAGAGAGAATTAGAGAGAATTAGAGAGAGGGGCGGATAAAACGAGGATCGATATTGGGAGAGGGAGAGTGGCAGAGAGAGAGAGAGAGAGAGAGGGGGGAGAGAAAGATGGACAGAGAGAAGAAAGAGAGAGATACATTGTGAGTGGGATGTAATGAAGCACCTTAGATTCCTTTAGCACTCTGTCTTGTAAAATGAAGTCAAATCCACAGCTTTAATATTCTGGTTTTAAACAGACATAGGGAGCTTTGCATATTCATTGGAATTTTTTTTTTAATCCGGGCAGCTTATTACAAATAACATTCATATCAGACTGGTTATGATGTTGTATTTAACCTTACTAATATTTGCTCTGATAGACTTAGTGAAACGTGCTAGGCGCAAAAACTAAAATTACATTCTCTGTTCGAGTCAGTTCATGGAGCAAGTGAAGTAGAGTTCACCTGTTTCTGTGACCTCGGCATATGAAGGGATAGTGTGGTCAGCCTTTACTTTCCCTAACGTGAGCGTGATGCCCATCAAAGCTGCATGGACAGGGACGTTCTACTGACATGAACCCGGATTCGAACTCCACTTTTGGGCTAGCAGTCTAGTGCTCTACCTCTAGGTCACGCCGTCTTTCAGGTACACTGCGTCATCTAAAGTCGTAGCCTCACATTCAAAGTTGGAGTGATCTTTTTTTAATGCTATGTTAGTCTGTTAATACCAATGGTAAACGACAACCTTGGTAAATGACCACTTGGATAAAACATAGGTAAATGACCTCGTAAGGAACATGGAAATGTCAATCTGGAAATAACCACATTTAAACTACAAACGTGCGAATGTAAATGACCTTAAATACAGATGTAACAAGTCATTTCATGTGCCTTGTAATTTACTGCGTTATGTCATAACAGGATGCTCCAGATTTTATAGTGTTGTGACGTTAAAAGTTACTGACCATAGGAATTTTATATCCACTAACTGACCATAAGGTTTTTATCCCCTCCCCCCACCCCTCTTCAATTTACACACACACACACACAGACACACACACACACACACACACACACGTATACGTACACGTATACATACAGACACACAATTAGTATGTGTACGTACACGTACACGCGCAAACAAACATAAAATTACGCACGCAGATATACACAAAAACATACACACACACGCACGCACAGACACCACACACACACTTAGAGAATTCAATCAATTTTTTATGTTTTTTTTTATCATCTTTTTACCTTTCATGTTGTGAACAATAAAACCGAGGCTGCATATGATATAAGCTATAACATGAACTATATCTGTAGCTTCTTAAAAAAAATTATGTTTAGTCTAGAACTATTTTTTTCTATTTATTTCTGTTTTACTAAGCTGGATGAAGATTTCTTTACATAACAAACATCAACTACTATTCTCCTGTGCCAAATTTACGACCCTATCAAAGAACGCCATCAAATTCTGTGAGGAGAGCTCCTAGATTTGATGTTTTAACCCCGCCAGAATAACCAATAAATGCAAATTTGTGTTTTTACCTTCATCGACGTGGAGGAAGTTAGACGTCCTTGACCCTAGCTTCGGCGGTCGACGTGGTGATGTGGAACTTCTCCGCGAAGCAAGCAAGTG
Organism: Physella acuta; assembly: GCF_028476545.2. Classification (NCBI taxonomy): domain Eukaryota; kingdom Metazoa; phylum Mollusca; class Gastropoda; family Physidae; genus Physella; species Physella acuta. Next base: position 109,384 of record NW_026732721.1, on the reverse strand, counting down.
CTCGTCTTTGATACACCGGCTGTCGGAGTTTGCGAATTTTTTCCTCGATTCCCTCCCCGCCTTCCATTCTTCCTGCAGCGCGCGGAGCTTATCTGGGATACTCTCGAAATCAAAACATTTGCTGTAGAACGCTGAGCCCTTTTTGGTTGGAGAGTAGCTGGTGGGGGACCCATCCCGCGTGGACTTAAGGTCGAGGGTGTTGCTCAGAGATCGCTCAAGGCGGTGGGGGGAGTCGCCGTTCACGAAAATTAAAGGCGGCGCCGGGAGATTGTGGATAGCTTTCTTAGCCGCGAGGATATCCGTACAATTGCTGACAGACCGGCCCAGGATCCGGCTAGATTTTTTACCGCCGTCTTTGCTTTTCCAAGATTTGCATTTCCGAACGAACGGGCTGAGCGATTTCGAAGGTGAAGGACACGGCGAGGTTGACCTTGAAGAGCAGGCCGAGTTGGAGGCGGAGGAGAAGACGTTGTTGTCGTCACCCTCGTCCGTCACGCTGATGGACGGCTGGAGCTTGGACGGCGTGACGTCACTGTCGACGCTCTTGCGACGGAACCAGAGCGTGACGGGGTCGCTGAGGAACATGTCCGGGGTTCAGAGGGTTCGTACACGAGTAAACCCAACCATCTTCCTGTCATTAATTAATCCGATCCCGTGCTAACAGAAATAACCCTTTCATTGGATTTAAAGTTTTGAAAAATATATTTCCTTTGAGAATGGAATATGTAACACAATTCTTTAGCACACAAATCGAACAAAAATAAATTAACATGATTTAGAAAGCAACAAAGGAACTTCACGAACTCCTTAAAATAAAAAAAAAAGGGTTACTAATCTATCACTGCCTGGATTGGTAATCTACAAGAGAAAAACATTATAATTACACTGTAGTTCAAACATTCATCGAACGCTCAGAAACTCAAAGCATACACGCTGCGAACTCGAAGCCAACTAAAGGGGAAAAACTAATCACAGTAAAACTGTATTGCCTCGAGAGTTTTGGAACTTAATAAATAGAGTTTTATTCCACGTATCATAAATATTTATAGTCGTCTAGATCACTCATGCTAAGCAAAGACGTTTATTAATTTATGTTAATGAGACGAGACGGGGTGGAGATTGTGTAAGAAAGGATTTGATAATTAAGTATGGGGTAATGATGTGTAAGAAATATGTGGCATGTGGCATTTGAAGTTTTAAATCGAGGTAAAAATGTTGCGGGGATATTAGTTAGATGATCGACAAGCAAAGGTGTCATCATAGAAAAAAGACAACATAAATTATTCGGCTTTTTTAAGATAACACATTTTGGTGAAAATGAACATATTTACTATTACCCATAATCCAGTACAGATGCATTTTTTAAGATGAGCACATTTTTTGAAGACGCACAAATTTACCGATAAGAACATTGAACTGTTACAAAACACCACAGTCAACAGATGGGACAATAGAGTCCACAAATGGGGGTGGGTATGGTGTACCCTGAGAAAGGGAGAGAATTACATCACGAGGGAAGCGTTAGACTGGAATCCTCAGGGGAAGAGGAAAGTAGGCCAGCCAAGGAAATCCTGGAGGAGAACAGTAGATAAGGCAAGGGCTTCAGGACACGTGGGTGTAAGTAAAGAGTCCGATGGAGAGGTGTGGCTGCAGCCCTTAGCTCCACAGAGGCCACACAGGGATACGTCGTTAGTTAAAAGATGTAAACAAAGAAGTCTGTGAGTGGGTGAGTCAGTTATCTTCTTCTTTGTCGTGGGTATTATTTTATTTGTATCGGTGGAACCAAGCAATAAGACCAATGTTTTGGAAAAACTGGACGGAGATCTAACAAATTAACAGGCACCCCATAACATTTTTTTCTGACTTGTGTCTATTGGGGTTGCCTCCAAATGAACAGGCCCCCGATACAATTTCCCTCTGAGTGGGTATATTGGGGTCGTCTCTAGATTAACAGCGACTCCATACAATTTCCTTCTGAGTGAGGCCTATTGGGGTCAGAGCATTTTGTTTTCAAATTTTGTGAAAAGGAGCAGTTAATTGTTGTGTAGAGCTAATAATTGTAGTAGTGAGTTTGTCGATTTTGTACTCAGCATTTAGTTACCGACTATATATTTTTAAATTTCTAGTGGGCGTGGGGCATAAGATAGAGGGTGGGGACAGGGTACAAGAGGGGGAGGATGGGGACAGGGTACAAGGTGGGGGAGGATGGGGACAGGGTACAAGGTGGGGGAGGGTGGGGACAGGGTAGAAGGTGGGGGAGGGTGGGGACAGGGTACAAGGTGGGGGAGGGCGGGGACACGGTACAGGATGGAGGACGGTGGAGACAGGGTAGAAGGTAATTTGTTCTATCAGGGTGAACCAGTGCGTGTCTGTCTGGCTTCTCCTTCTAATTTTCTTTTTCCTTGTGTCACATAAGTCTTGTCACGTCAGTCTTGTTACATCAGTCTTGTCACGTCAGTCGTATCACGTCACTCATGTCACGTTGATCGTGTCACGTCAGTCTTGTCACGTCAGTCGTATCACGTCACTCATGTCACGTTGATCGTGTCACGTCAGTCTTGTCACGTCAGTCGTATCACGTCACTCATGTCACGTTGATCGTGCCACGTCAGTCTTGTCACGTCAGTCGTATCACGTCACTCATGTCACGTTGATCGTGTCACGTCAGTCTTGTCACGTCAGTCGTATCACGTCACTCATGTCACGTGATTCATGTCACACAAGACATGTCACGTCAGTCGTGTCACGTGAGACACGTCAAGACAGTCAACTGTCTCTTCTACGCGATGCTCAGTGGTGTCTTGTTTACGTCATAATCCGTTATATCTCGTCTACGTCACAGCTAGTGGTATCTTGACAACGTCATAGTTAATGACGTACCACCGACGTCATAGCTAATGGTGTACCACCGACGTCATAGTTAATGATGTACCACCGACGTGATTGCCATTGATCTGTCAGTTAAAAAGCTTCAGCAATAGAGAAATGACGTCATTATTCCGTTCCTCCATTGACTAGCGACCTTCAAATCTTTAAATAAATAAATACCGTTGGTTTAATTAAGAATAAGAACGAACGTGTGACCAAATGCGAACATCATCTCAACTTGTGACTTCTCTATTTCGTATCACTGACCAAACATTCAGGAAAAAGTCTTATCATTACTTTACCCAGGCTGTGATCATTAGAAAACGTCAGTTAATGATTAATAAATTTTCAAATATTTGTTAGTTTTTTTTTTTAAATCTAGCGTCGGATTGAAAAAAAAAAAAAGCCAGGAAAATAAAATCCAATCAATAGAAATCAATTTGCACGGTTAATTCCACATCGATCAGATTGTAGTGTAATCGGACGGCACCGAGATCGTCTGCTCTAAACACAACGAGCAGAATTTACATACGGGGTCACCGCGACTTCAACTAGATAGTTTTGTTAACGCGGATGGAGAAAGTATTGATATTTTGTCGTCATCAAGGGCGGTAATTAGAATATGATTTATCAGGGGAGATAAGAAATCAATGCTTGTTATGTTTACATTAAAAAAAAAGAACGTAGTTTTTCTTGTCACTGTGATGTGGTATGCTTGTAATTTTTTCCACCGTGATGTGGTATGTCTGTAATTTTTGGTGTTGTATGCCTACAACCCTTGCAACCGAACCCCCAACACAACCATATGACCGAACCCCACAACCCTTGCAACCGAACCCCCAACACAACCATATGACCGAACCCCACAACCCTTGCAACCGAACCACCAACACAAACTTATGAACGAACCCCACAACCTTTGCAACCGAACCACCAACACAACCTTATGACCGAACCCCACAACCCTTGCAACCGAACCACCAACACAACCTTATGAATGAACCCCACAACCCTAGCAACCGAACCACCAACATAACCTAATAACCGAACCCCACAACCCTTGCAACCGAACCACCAACACAACCTTATGACCGAACCCCACAACACTTGTAACCGAACCCTTAACTCAAACCTTATACTAACCACAACGAGCAACCCTTACAACCGTCCCCTACCTCAAATGTTACAAATGAACCCCTAAACCCAACCCTCGCTAAGATTAAAACCTCATAAACGAACGCCGACAAACCCCACCCTACAATATCCCCGGTACCCCACCCTCCAATATCCCCGATGCCTAAATTAAAAACAAATTACCTCCATAAATTGTTTTCATCCGTTTCAAAATTAATATCTTAGCTATTAGTGCTGAAATTGATTGATTATTCGATGACCAATGATCGAACACTGATCTTGCACTTTTGGCAACCAAAACAACCTAGTTCAATATATAAAAACAGCGGGGGAGGGGGTATAAGGGGAGAGAAGGATGTTAACAAAAACACACGAAAAGTGCGATAACTCTTACAGAAAACAGTCAAACTCACAGTGGGTTTTTTTTTCTTTTAAAATTGGTACCAAAACAACTAAGCTGGTGGGGTACTCACAGATTTTAACAACAGACACGGGGTAAACATTGCTCCCAGAAACTGACACAAAAATTATATGGTAGGGAGGGTTGGGTGGAGGGTGGGGAAAGGGTTCGCCTCGTTGGATATTGAACTTGGTGTTTAAAGTCCCTTCCAGTTTTGTAAGAAAAATAAAAGAAGAAAAATATTCAGAGCGACTTAGTCTGATGTGTTTTTTTTTCACATAATATTTTTCATCGCTCCATTTTCAAAACTCCATTTTCCTCACTTGACAGCATTCAGACCCCGGTTCAGTTTGACGGATATGTTTTACCATACAACAACACAGCATTAGTTCGATGGATATGTTTTACCATACAACAACACAGCATTAGTTTGATGGATATGGACATAACATCAACAAACCTATACAAACATAATATTAACAAACCTAAACAAACATAACATCAACAAACCAACACATACTATACGGCTTTCAGCAAAACAAACAAAACATAAACAAAACATAAACAACATTTCAGGTTAAAAATAAACCTCCATTAAATAAATGAACAAAGCACTCGAGGCGCGGATAATTCTGAAGACTCCTCGTCTAGTATAGCCTAACAAGCGTCGTCAAGAACGTAGGCCATTGATTTTATATTACCCTGTCTACTCACAGCGATCTTTTGTTTATATGTAACGCGGGTCTACGTAACTCATGCTCGTGCTGTTCACGACACGAGTCGACTCACATCAAATTTTAAAAATGCATGGTTTTATTTTTTTTTTATTTTTAGATTTTTGAAGCGTTTTTAAGTGTGAGTGCATTGTCGAGTGTGATGAGGGTGAGTGCGATATTAGCACGTGCGAAGAAAGGGCGATGACCTACTGAGTTGAGCGTGAAGATAAACAATATGTCATGTTAGAGGTAGGTGGTTGGTGAGATGTGGGGTAGCCAGCTGAAAGGAATGGGTTCGATACCTTACAAAATAAAACGTGTGTTGTAAAAGATATAGGAAAAAAATGTATATGTTGATGAAAACAAACACCGATTCTTGTGATTATGGCTTCAGTGGTTAATTATATTCTAGTAGTCGAGAGTTAATTAAATCTTAGTTTGGAGAATGGCGGAGTGGATAGATAAAAGGTGACGTAATGTAGCGGTATGGGGTATTGTGTAGCAGTACAGGTGGATGGTGTAGTGAATGGGTGGATGGTGTGGTGAGTGGGTGGGTGGTGTGGTGAATGGGTGGATGGTGTGGTGAGTGGGTGGGTGGTGTGGTGTGGTGAATGGATGGATAGTGTGGTGAGTGGGTGGGTGGTGTGGTGAATGGGTGGATGGTGTGGTGAGTGGGTGGGTGGTGTGGTGAATGGGTGGATAGTGTGGTGAGTGGGTGGATGGTGTGGTGAATGGGTGGATGGTGTGGTGAATGGGTGGATGGTGTAGCATGCAGGTGGATGGTGTGGTGTGGTGATTAGGTAGATGGTGTGGTGAATGGGTGGATGGTGTGGTGAATGGGTGGATGGTGTGGTGAATGGGTGGATGGTGTGGTGAACGGGTGGATGGTGTGGTGAATGAGTGGATGGTGTGGTGAATGGGTGGATGGTGTGGTGAATGGGTGGATGGTGTGGTGAATGAGTGGATGGTGTGGTGAATGGGTGGATGGTGTAGCAGTACAGGTGGATGGTGTGGTGTGGTAAATGAGTAGATGGTGTGGTGTGGTGAATGAGTGGATGGTGTGGTGTGGTGAATGGGTGGATGGTGTGGTGAATGGGTGGATGGTGTGGTGTGGTGAATGGGTGGATGGTGTGGTGTGGTGAATGGGTGGATGGTGTAGCAGTACAGGTGGATGGTGTGGTGTGGTAAATGAGTGGATGGTGTGGTGTGGTGAATGGGTGGATGGTGTGGTGAATGGGTGGATGGTGTGGTGTGGTGAATGGGTGGATGGTGTGGTGAATGGGTGGATGGTGTGGTGTGGTGAATGGGTGGATGGTGTGGTGTGGTGAATGGGTGGATGGTGTGGTGAATGGGTGGATGGTGTGGTGTGGTGAATGGGTGGATGGTGTGGTGAATGGGTGGATGGTGTGGTGTGGTGAATGGGTGGATGGTGTGGTGTGGTGAATGGGTGGATGGTGTGGTGTGGTGAATGAGTGGATGGTGTGGTGTGGTGAATGGGTGGATGGTGTGGTGAATGAGGGGATGGTGTGGTGTGGTGTGGTGAATGGGTGGATGGTGTGGTGAATGGGTGGATGGTGTGGTGAATGGGTGGATGGTGTGGTGAATGGGTGGATGGTGTGGTGAATGGGTGGATGGTGTGGTGAATGGGTGGATGGTGTGGTGAATGGGTGGATGGTGTGGTGAATGGGTGGATGGTGTGGTGAATGGGTGGATGGTGTGGTGAATGGGTTGATGGGTGGATGGTGTTGTGAATTGGTGGATGGTATGGTGAATGGGCGGATGGTGTGGTATGGTGAATGAGTGGATGGTGTGGTGAATGGGTGGATGGTGTGGTGAATGGGTGGATAGTGTGGTGAATGAGTGGATGGTGTGGTGAATGGGTAGGTGGTGTAGCAGTACAGGTGGATGGTGTGGTGAGTGAGTGGATGGTGTGGTGAATAAGTGGATGGTGTGGTGAATAAGTGGATGGTGTGGTGAATGGGTGGATGGTGTGGTGAATGGGTGGATGGTGTGGTGAATGGGTGGATGGTGTGGTGAATGGGTGGATGGTGTGGTGAATGGGTGGATGGTGTGGTGAATGGGTAGGTGGTGTAGCAGTACAGGTGGATGGTGTGGTGAGTGGTGTTACCCAAGCAGCATGCAAGTAATGTTAAATTACCCCTCCCCCTCCCCTCACGTAATGCCCAAAGCCGGACCACCAGTCCTGGGAAGACCCAGCCGTGAAAGTGTAAAGACATGCGAGGCAGGAAACCTTGTGTAGATATCACCGTCTCTAGAACAATCGTGCTATGGAGGCCAGACGAATGGAGGGGGAGGGGGGGGGGCATTTCATCCTGAGCGACATCACACAAAAAAAATTCTATAAATAAATTTAGGAGGCGGCAGGGTGGAGTCAGGCATGAACTAATCAGCTGTCTTAACCCGGGGCTTAGATACACATTTCATCGGCCCGGGGGCGGGAGATCAGTTTCAACCCCCCCCCCCCCCCCATGTTTCAAATGTATGGGTTGGACACTCGATTTAGCCACCTTAACGTACGTAGAAGGAGAAAAAATAAATTGACGCTAGAGGCGGACAGCAGCCGGTTTCATTGAGGAGCCACACCACACACACACACATCACACACATCACACACATCACATACACCACACAGTGGGGTAGCCCCAGTTGCTGAAGTATTGACAGAATCAAGTAGTGAAAAGCCCACCACATACACCACACAGTGGGGTAGCCAAGTTGCTGAAGTATTGACAGAATCAAGCAGTGAAGAGCCTACCACATACACCACATACACCACACACGCCACACACTGGGGTAGCCCAGTTGCTGAAGTATTGACAGAATCAAGCAGTGAAAAGCCCACCACATACACCACATACACCACACACACCACACAGTGGGGTAGCCCAGTTGCTGAAATTTTTGACAGAATCAAGCAGTGAAAAGCTAAAAAAAAAGTGCCACACTTAGTAATGAGTGTTGTAGGGGGGTGGGGATGTTGTGGGGGTGGGGTGGAATTGGGGGAAGCGTTCACTTGATGACGTGTTACTTGGTTAGAGGTTACGACAAAAAGTGTGTCATCGTTTATTTAGTGTATCCGATATATTTTTCTTAGATAGTGTAGTGCTGTTGGACAGATAAACTCTACTTCATCTGCTGTATGTACCGCCACGTCCGAGAGAGTAGCTCAGGTAGGTGACTCTTTTATCTTTTACAGCGGGCGCGGGGGGGGGGGGGGGAGGGGTTTTTTATTTTTTGGAGTCACTATGGTGGTGGTGTTTGAAACAACATGTGAGGAGGGGTAGGGAAGGCGTAGGGTAAACGACGACTAAAAAGACATCGCTGAGTGATATGTGGGAATAATCGAGAGGATTTCGACCATCGACTTTCTCAACCATCGACTTTCTCGACCATCGACTTTCTCGACCAGAGCTGCACTGATGTATTTTTTTTTTTAAACTACTAAACACAAAAAATATCTATGACACAGATATTTTTTTTTATCTGTGACAGGTATAACTTGGTGGTTAGAGGTCTTCTCAACATGCCAGATTTTTGTCTATTGAAGCGGTGATTTGAGAACCAGTTCATACACTCGGCAATCAGTGTTTCTTCCAGACTTTTTCTCCGGGGGGGGGGGGGGGGGAAGGAATGGGGAGGAGGGGGTACTTAAAATTTCCGGTGGGGGGTGGTGGACACTGTTAAAGTATATATTTTCTATATAAATTCCATTTCGTTCAGGGGGAGGGGGGGGGAGGCTCCGCCCCTCCGAAAAGATGCCTGGAAGAAACACTGTCGACAATTTGATAACTGGTTCATACATTCGACAATTCAATAAGCAATCCTTACCCTCAGAAATTCAATAGTCAATCTCTACACTTCTTGTACGATGAAACAAAAAAATCCTTTCATTCTTTTATCCATTTGTACAGTTGAAAAGTCAGCCACAAAGAAGCTTAAAGATTTGATTGATTGATATCGATTTTTTCCGCTTGATTGAATAGTATTTCAAGTAAGAAGAGGTATAGTCGGGAATAGATTGTTGAAAGCCGGTAACACAATTTAACGGGTCAAAATCACGTTAATCTACTTAACCAAGATCACGATAAAATGGGTCAGCATTGCTTAGCTAGCCAAGATCACGTTAAAACAGGCGGTCAATATCACGTTAAAACAGTCGGTCAAGATCACGTTAAAACTGTCGGCCAAGATCACGTTAAAACAGTCGGTCAAGATCACGTTAAAACAGTCGACCAAGATCACGTTAAAACATTCGGCCAAGATCACGTTGAAGCAATAGAGAAAATCACGATGATGTAACAGACAGTGATAGCAAAATCAAAGTCTCACACACTGTAAACATAACAAAGTCCGTGTGTAGGAATTGGCCATTTGTATTAGATAGATGTAAAATATACAATATTATTAGATAGTTTAAGGAAGCCATTTTTATTAGATGGATGTACGGAAGCCATTTTGTACTTATTTGCATGGTAGTTAATTTATACTAGTCTGGTTGTAAATCGGCCATTTTGTACTAGTGTGATTTAATACAGAATAAAATCTGCTTAGTTTAATGCGAGGGGAACTCGCAGATCATTAAGTTAATGAGTTTTATGGTTTCTAAGTAATATTATTTTTTTTAAAATGAATTTTAAAAGTGCTTTATGAACTGAAGAACTTTGTACGATTACTCTTCGTTGGACTTCTTATTTCTATTAATATGAATTCATTTTCTTAATAGTTAAACAAAAACTTAAAAATAGTACTATGTGTAACTTTGTGTATTTTGTGTAGTACTTTGTGTAATACACAAAATCAATAGCTAGGTAAAACATAGGCTTTATACATTTTGTATTTTTTTTTTTGTTTGCTAAAATTGGGTCCAGTCTTTTCCTCCAAACTCTGTCTCAGGCGTAGCCTCCCCTTCCTCATTAGTGCCTTTGAAAAGCGTTTCTTCATCAAGGGCGTATTGTCTTCCCTAATACACTTAATCGATACCCCGAATCGATACTGGGCAGTTGGCTTGTTCCATTAACTTCATTCCTGGGGAGTAGGATATCGTATCGATATGTCGGTATCGTCTGAGGTTCCCTTCAATTGGCGAATACGATCCGGCTTAGATCGTGAAGGGAAGTAGCTAGATGTAATTAGACAAGGGGGGGAAGTGATTACTAATTATTCTAGCCGTGAGCAAATTTTAAGGAAAGATTAAAATAATAACTTTAAATTTTTTTTATCTTCTAAGATGTTTTAACATTTTTTAAGTTGTTGTTTTTTTAAACTGGCGTGCGTGTGTCTACGTTGGATGGTGAAAGACAATTTTATAGGGGTGTCCCTGCACTTTGTAGATCCTATTATTCTAGTGTTAGCGAACGTTTAACTTTACAGAGTATCTTGATTTTACAGATTATCTTGATTTAACAGATTATCTTTTTTTTTACAATTATCTTGAATCTACAGACTATCCTAGTAGTACAATCTATCCCATCTAATCCGAATATCCCAGGATTTTAGTCTGTTTTACAAGTTTTTTAAAGTTATCCTAGTTTTACGGACTATCCAAGTTTTAAAGGCTGACCTAGTTATACATACTATCCAACAGTTTTACAGAATATCCTAGTTTATCCCAGTTGAACCGACCATCATAGTTTTACAAACGATCAAACTATACTCCGGCTTTACTTTACATCAGCATAACTTCCCCAAAACCTGGCTAAAACGAAACAGGATGTAAATTCGTCACATTTCTTACACCCACGTGCCAAGTGCAGTGATCCATTTATTTCCATCTAGCCGTTACATCCTCGAAAAGGTCGGTCGTTAGGTGAACTACATTCTCGAGCCAAGATGCAGTCTTTCGGGACTTTCGGGTAACTAGCAAGCGCTCTACCACTAGACCCAATCGTTCCCCAACCGGATCTATCCAGTTCTGCAATTGATCAGACCGACAGATTTCAACCAATCAGACATAACCACCAGCTAGAAACGAGAATATAGAAGGCTTGAGTGATTCGAGATTTGAACATTGGAGACACGCCCTTGATTTGTTGGGTAGTGACAGTGTTTGATTGGGTCTGTGTTACGTACGGGAAACAGCTTCATCCAACATAAACACCTTAATGTATAGAGCTATAGGGCCTGTACGTAGGTTACCAAGTTCTCGTTTTGGTACTTGCCAGCTAGCGTTTTTTTTTTTGTTATCAATAGGAATCATGTTCACAATTGATTTAGCTCAAAAATTCATACCTCTCCTTGGCTAACGAGACTTGAATTTATGTGAAATAGAACTAGAACTTACAAGCGCTAATAGAAACTGACTACAATATAAGCTGATAAACCTTGGTGTTGTGCTGAAGTCATAAGTCAGCAATATGACTCTAGATTTGAGTGCAACAACCTGCATATAGGGATTACCAGACGACAAAAACCAAAGAAAAAATATAAACAGCTCCTGGCCAATGTACATCACCGAGCTTAGATACTAACTCAACAATCGACGTCTGCCAATTTTTGAGTGTTCACACGACAGAAGAACAACAAAGGCAACTTGAAATACAGCTTTAAAAATCCCAACACGATCTGTTTTTAAGCGATTACAAAAATAAACTTGGCCGACTTTACTGAAACGGTTTTTAAAGAATTAGTGACAGAATTGCAGGTAAGACAGGGATAATATAGACGTTAGGTAACAACATTGCTAAATTTGTGGTGTTAATTAGCTAACAACGTCGCTAAATTTGTGGTGTTAATTAGCTAACAACATCACTACGTTTGTGGTGTTAATTAGCTTACAACGTCACCAAATTTGTGGTGTTAATTAGCTAAAAACGTCGCCAAATTTGTTGTGTTAATTAGCTAACAACGTCACAAAATTTGTTGTGTTAATTAGCTAACAACGTCGCAAAATTTGTTGTGTTAATTAGCTAACAACGTCGCCAAATTTGTGGTGTTAATTAGCTTACAACGTCGCTAAATTTGTGGTGGTAATTAGCTAACAACATCACTACATTTGTGGTGGTAATTAGCTAACAACGTCATAAATTTGTGGTGGTAATTAGCTAACAACGTCCTAAATTTGTGGTGTTAATTAGCTTACAACGTCACTAAATTTGTGGTGTTAATTAGCTTACAACGTCACTAAATTTGTGGTGTTAATTAGCTTACAACGTCACTAAATTTGTGGTGTTAATTAGCTTACAACGTCACTAAATTTGTGGTGTTAATTAGCTAACAACGTCACTAAATTTGTTGTGTTAATTAGCTAACAACGTCACTAAATTTGTTGTGTTAATTATCTAATAACGTCACTAAACGTGTGGTGTTAATTAGCTTACAACGTCGCCAAATTTGTGGTGGTAATTAGCTAACAACGTCATTAAATTTGTGGTGTTAATTAGCTAACAACGTTGCTAAACGTGTGTTGTTAATTAGCTAATAACGTCACTAAAAGTGTTGTGTTAATTAGCTAACAACGTCACTAAACGTGTGGTGTTAATTATCTAATAACGTCACTAAACGTGTGGTGGTAATTAGCTAACAACGTCGCTAAATTTGTGGTGTTAATTAGCTAACAACGTTGCCAAATTTGTGGTGTTAATTAGCTAACAACGTCGCCAAATTTGTGGTGTTAATTAGCTAACAACGTCGCCAAATTTGTGGTGGTAATTAGCTAACAACGTCCTAAATTTGTGGTGTTAATTAGCTAACAACATCACTACATTTGTGGTGTTAATTATCTTACAACGTCACCGAATTTGTGGTGTTAATTAGCTAACAACGTCATTAAATTTGTGGTGTTAATTAGCTAATAACGTCACTAAAAGTGTTGTGTTAATTATCTAATAACGTCACTAAAAGTGTTTTGTTAATTATCTAACAACGTCACTAAACGTGAGTTGATAATTAGCTAACAACGTCGCCAAAATTGTGCAGAGTCGTAAAGACCCATTCCGGCGCCCCAAGGCGAACAAACAAATGTGTGCCCCCCCCCTCTTATTTAAGTTATAGCTATTCACGTTGGTGAAAACGCCCCCCCCCCCCCTCCCCCAGTTGAAAAGATTGGTGGCGCGTTTTACCATTCAATATTCCGTAAAAGTTTTTATTTTGGTGCCACGCTAGTGATGTAGAAAACAGTTAAATCAGAGTTTAACGCCTTGTAGCCGTTTGTTTTCTTAACGTTGTGTATATTTCAAAACTTCAGCTAAAATGAAACTTTCAAATTTTTTTCTACTCCTTTTGCCCCCCCCCCCCCCCCCTCCCTAACTACGCTACTAAATTTAGGATTTATACCAATACCTTTCAGGGAAAATCTAACAGTTAAATAATGTCGAATTGATTCATGATATGTAGGCAAGATAAGAAAATATACTATACTTTGTCATAGGGATAGTATACGTATTAGGGATAGTGTACTTATGAGTGATAGGGGATATTAAACAATTTTTACACTTATATGTGATCATGTACATATCAGAGACAATCAAATGTGAGGTTATGACAAGGGATATCATAATTGCATTAGTAATCGCACAATTTATTTCAGATCGTGTAGAAATAGTTCCCTGTTTCAATATCGTTCACAAAATTAAAAATAGAATATTGATTATGTAATACAACCATAGGAAATGATACCCATAACTAAAGGTGTAATTTAAATGTTCTCAAAGACGAAGATGCATCTTATTTTATAGCATTTCTATGCTTTTTCAATGGGCTTTATAGCTGAGCCATTTTTTGCTAAGACTAATAACAGTAATAGTACCAACACACCACCACTGTAAATCCAACAAAATACAAGCATAAGACCAGGAAAAAGCTGACAAAATACCATCAGGATACCAGTACAGTAACGGCACAATACCAGCACCACACCTTCACAGAACGGGCACAGGGTATAAAAATTCAACCAATGGGTTAATGCCAGCATTACCTGCGGCTAGGTGTAGCCGCGTCCAGAACATTTATATGTTTGTTTATAAATGCTACTGGTCGTAAACGTACGTCAAAGATACATCAAATTGTAGGCGGGGGCATATGTCCTGAGATGGGGTAACGCCCTATGTGTCGTAGGTACACGCACACACACTCACGCACACACGTGCGCAAACACACACACACACGGGTGAAGACGCACACATACGCGCACACAAACACGGACACGCGAATGTGCGCGCACACACACACACACACACACACACACATATATATATATATATATATATATATATATATATATATATATATATATATATATATATATATATATATATATATATATATATATATATATATATATGAATTAGTTTACGCGTTTACATATTTTATCAGATACATAAAAGTAGCAATTTCTCGTTATACATCAAGTCCCATAACATCGGCATATCAATTAAAACGTGATGCTAAAAGCCTATGTCTTTAACAGCGAGCAATAGCTTAAACGCATAATCTTTTACAATAAAAAAACTCAATAAAAACAGGTTTTGAAAAAAAAAATTCTGACGTTTTTCCCCTTTTTAATTGCTGTCTAGCGCTACAAAGATTCTCGTTTCCATGTTTTTTCCTAGGCTGTTGTTCGGAAATTTTGTTTACCCATTTTTTCCTTGGCGCTTGTTCGGAAATCTTCTTCCCCCATTTTTTCGCTAGCCGTTGTACGGAAATTTTCTTTCCCCATTTTTTTCGCTAGCCGTTGTTTTCGGAAATCCATCGCCGGAGACAATGGATTAAAAAACGTGGCCGTAGATGACATGTTTTTAAATTCTCCATTACGTGTGATTTGCCAGGGTGAAAGATTGTCTGCTTTACCAAAAAATATAAAACTCTGGCATAAGCTGTGGCTTTACGGTAAATTAGGTTTCGTTGGGTGAAGTAGAGTTGAGGAGATTATCGCTTCAGACCAAGTGAGAAATTGAAATGGATTTAGCCCAGGGAAGTAGAGCCTGTTGTAGACATAACAAACATCTAGCGAGAAGGCATCTACTGTTTCGTTGTGTGGCGGGGTATTGCTAGACGTGGGGGTTGTAGGGTAGGATGATGGATGGTGATGTAGAGCCAGGGGAGATTATGTGCATGACAGGAGAGGTGATGTTGTCAGTCATATTTGCTTGATTAGTACGGCGTGTCATTAAAATGTGTGAACTATTATTTTGTTAATTGGTGATGTGTCTCTTATGAGTGCAGACACATTTGATATCTGTCTTCACAAACAGACAGGTAATACAGACAGGTAATACAGACAGGTAATACAGACAGGTAATACAGACAGGTAATACAGACAGGTAATACAGACAGGTAATACAGACAGGTAATACAGACAGGTAATACAGACAGGTAATACAGACAGGTAATACAGACAGGTAATAGAACAGACAGAGGCTGCGGTCCTACTGAGGACCACATGACTGTTTGTGGGCTAGCAGTCAGTGGGCTACTACTTCATCATTTTTTCTTTTCGTTCCTTGCCCAACATAGGGCCTCTGTCAAAGTGTTCCACATACCACAGTCTCCTGACACTCTTTACAACTGTTCCCTGTTCCTTCCTATCCTCTCGGCCTCCCCCTGCAGGCTACTACTTGGAGGATTGAAGTATCAGTGGGCTAATGGGCTAATACTTGGAGGATTGAAGTATCAGTGGGCTAATGGGCTACTACTTGGAGGATTGAAGTATCAGTGGGCTAATGGGCTAATACTTGGAGGATTGAAGTATCAGTGGGCTAATGGGCTAATACTTGGAGGATTGAAGTATCAGTGGACTAATGGGCTAATACTTGGAGGATTGAAGTATCAGTGGGCTAATGGGCTAATACTTGGAGGATTGAAGTATCAGTGGGCTAATGGGCTAATACTTGGGGGACTGAAGTATCAGTGGACTAATGGGCTAATAAGTGGTTGACAGAACTAATGTATCAGTGGGCTAATGGGCTAATACTTGGAGGATTGAAGTATCAGTGGGCTAATGGGCTAATACTTGGAGGATTGAAGTATCAGTGGGCTAATGGGCTAATACTTGGGGGACTGAAGTATCAGTGGACTAATGGGCTAATAAGTGGTTGACAGAACTAATGTATCAGTGGGCTAATGGGCTAATACTTGGAGGACTGAAGTATTAGTGGGCTAATGGGCTAATACTTGGAGGACTGAAGTATTAGTGGGCTAATGGGCTAATACTTGGAGGACTGAAGTATCAGTGGGCTAATGGGCTAATACTTGGAGGACTGAAGTATCAGTGGGCTAATGGGCTAATACTTGGAGGACTGAAATATCAGTGGACTAATGGGCTAATACGTTGTGGAATTAACACTAAAGTATCAGTAGGCTAATGGGCTAATACTTACAGGACTAAAGTATCATTGGGCTAACGGGCTAATGCGTGGTGGACTTAACAGTTGGAGGACTAAAATATCAGTGGGCAAATGGGCTAATACTTGGAGGACTGAAGTATTAATCATCTAATACGTCGAAAACTAAAGTATAAATCAGCTAATACTTAAACTCCAAACGATCTTGAGCTAAAACTTATATGAGCGACAACGACTGAGCTAACACTCAGACGATTTGAGCTTAGATTAGTCGACCATAGTGTAACATTGATTTTGATATTTAGATCGAGACGTATTTTCCATATTTATCAGAAATAAACCGGGAGTGATCTCCCCAAAACTTTTTCGAATATTCTTATATAAAATAACAGGGGATGGGAACTCGGGCTATAGACATGATTTTTAATCCATTTTAAATACTTAAAGTTTTTAAAATAGAATAAAATCTCGTAGACAAAAGAATTGCACACCAAGTGAACGCCAAATAAAAAAGTGCATAATTGTGCGCAATATTATTAGTACTTTAAAAATTTACATTAGTTTTTTGAGAAATCGGAAGTAGCGTAAGTTACTACTTCCGGTTAACGGAAACTACTCAAAATTTAACAGAAGGTAGAAAATTAGATTTTTTACTTGCAAGTGAAATTTCATTTATCTATCTGAAATAGTACTCAAGTTATAGGCTTTTGAAAAATTCAAAGTAGGAAAAGTACCACTTCCGGTTATCGGAAATCGCTCAAACGTTGATACGGATCTACGATTTTAATAAAATACTTATATATGAAATTTCATCAACCAAGCTGTAACGGTACTCAAGTAATCGTGTTTACACACGGACAGACACACACACACACTGACAGACAGACAGACAGACACACAGACATACGGACAAGATTGCAAAATTATGTTTTCCGTATCATTGAGGTGTAAAACGTCGAGATTTGTAAAAATGTCGATTTTTTTTGCACGATTACAATACTTTCTCTATACTTCGTATATACGAGAAAGTAAAAAAAGACGCAGTTTTTAAAAGAAAAGTTTGAAAGCTTAGATCAAACTAACATTTATTTTTTGTGTGATACTTTAAAAAAAAATTTGCCGACGAGATGCTTGATGTTTCTTTCAAGAATATTTAATTTCCATTCTCTGAGGGTCAATCAATGGCTAGTGCTCAATCCCGCGCTTAGCATTCGGGAGACCATTTTTATTCCGGAGACCATTTTATTCCGGAGACCATTTTATTCCGGAGACCATTTTATTCCGGAGACCATTTTATTCCGGAGACCATTTTATTCCGGAGACCATTTTATTCTGGATACCATTTTATTCCGGAGACCATTTTTTTCCTGGGATCGTCTTCAATTTACTAACAAAAACTTTCTCAAACTTAAACACGGGAATTTATTACTTTAGGGATGGTTAAGGTTAGCTCAAGGTACTGGGTCTTTGTATATTTTAATCTTTGCATTTGGTCAGTTTTGCTGCGTACAGTTTTAGAATATGCGCAGTGTTGCAGAGTTCCGTGCTACACCATTCAAGAATCGGCTAGTTTATAGTAAGCCATTAGTGGCGTCAGTAAAATACTATAGTAAGACGAGTAGATGCGTCAGCATAAGACTCAAGTTAGCATTATTAGAGGCGTCAGCATAATACTCAAGGTAGCATTAGTAGAGGCGTCAGCAGAAGGTAATGGTAACATCAGAAGATGCGTCAGGAAAAGACTAAGTCAGCAGTAGAGGCTTAGATAGAAGAAGAAGACATCGGAATGACTAGTAGTGGCGTCAGTAGAAGACTATGGTAAGACCAGAAGATGCGTCAAGAAAAGACTAAGTCAGCACCAGTAGAGTCTTCAGTATTTGACTAAGGAAAGTGTAAAATATCATATTCCGTTCTACGTAATAACGCATCAGATGGTACAGAACGCACACGAGAACGTCACGCGTGATTGGCGTTGTTCAAGTTGCTTTTGGGGATCAAGATAGAAATGTCAAGCACACGCCAATGAATAACTAATGTGGAAACTTTGCGAGTGCCTCCACATTTGAGAACAGTTTAGTTTAAAAATGTATAAATACAACAGTGTCACACAATACACAGACAGTACACAGAGAACTTGTTCTAGAACCAGCAAATACGAAGGCAGTTTTATGGAGGCTAGGGTCAAATAATTTGCTCTTGTAGAAAGTCTCTGATGTAACTGGGGGGGGGGGGGGGGATTTGTGGGTGGCCACTGGTAAGACAAAATATTATGTACATTTGTTGAAATACCTAGTTAAGGATCTTAACTTAAGTGCTTTCTATAAGTTAACATCTTTCAAAATGCTAAATTCCCTTCATATTGTCCACCAGTCGATCCTAAGCTTAAAAGTTAGTTGGTGAGATGCTAAGAGATATAGTGATCTAGGCTATCAAACTGAACTTTTGATTAACCATATACAATGACTTTTTGATCTAGCCATTTATAATGAACTTTTGATCTAGTCATATAGAATGACTATGATTATTATGAGTCGCAATGGGCAAAACATTTGGAAAATCAATAGAGCATTTACCCGAGGTTTATAGGTCTATATTTATATGTGCTTTGAAAGCTTTAAAACAATATTTCCTCGTGAATAGCTTTTGAATCAAAACATGGATCTATGCAAGTCTAATGAAGCTTACTCAATTTAATATTTGCAGCATTACTTTTTTTTTTACTCCTTAAATTCTTTCTCATTTAGCCATTAAGATTACGTAACACTGCAGCTAAAACACGCTAAAGATTTTTTTTTTTTTTTTAAAACCCAGTTTTTGAAATTCTAACATTAAATGAAAAGTCGCATATGAAATTTTAAATTGAATTGATTTTTTTCGCTCAGCGCTTTAAAAAAAAAAAAAAAGAATTGTTATTGCGCTTTGTGTGAGTAGTCTCCCTTGCGGATTGACGTCTTTTACTAATGTAAAGTCCAGTGACGTCCCGATGAGTTTGCTTGAGCAGCAGAATAAACTTGCATCAGGGGAAAAGGCTGCAGCTAACTAATTAGGCTCGGTCTTAAGACTGTGTACCCGGGGGAGGCGGGGGTAAAAATCAGATGAGAAACGTGAGATGGGGGTAGGGGGGGGGGACTCTAATTGAAACCTGTAGATCGATGAAACACACTATGTCGCAAATACCTCCAAAAGTCCGACTGCCTTATTTTGTATTTTATATTTGGGAATGGCGAAAAGAACTAATTAAGATTTTTTTTTTGTATTTTATTTTCTGGTGAGACCGAGTGGTGGGTTTATTAATTAAAGGCAATTGTTTTCTAACCAGCGATGCGTTTAGGAATTGTAAATATTGATCGTTAATTATTTTTATAAAATAGCAATAGCGATATCATTGTACGAGCGGGGAAGGAGTGGTGTAGCGGTAGAGCACTAGCTCGCTTGATGAGACACCGCCGACTAAAACTTTGCAGCGCATTGTATAGGGGAGGGGGGAGGGCTGTGAGGGACCGACATAGAGAAATTTTTCTAGAGAAAAAAACTGCTTATAGCGGGTCAAAAACATGGATGTACACGGGATATTATCGGCATTTTATGGCGGTCTGTCTATTTATCATCAGAAAATTTGTAAAGATGTTTCAAAAGTCGTAACTTATTCAGCTGCATCATATATATATATATATATATATATATATATATATATGACTGACATGAACTCTTAAAGTGGTTGGATATGCAAAGAATAAAAGTTTTAAAACACCTGTGTACAAAGCACACGAGGTTGCTTAGAACAACCAAATACCTTGTACACCACCTTTTTGTACCCAACGGTTATGAACACTTAGGGCAGCAACACGAAATCCTACGTGAGCGCAGTATAAAAGATTGGCACCATAATTAGAACTAGAGCATGTTTGGGACCACTAAGCTTGTATTTGCAAAATGTACGTTACACTTAAAAAACGTGGTCCAGTATCTGGCCCGTCAGCCAGCCTCATTCACCTCCACTGTTTCTTTCGGGCATATCTTCGAACCTCCCCCACCCACCCGATGAGCGTCTACCGCCCCAACCCCACAAGAACGAAGTAGAATTTATAAAGAAAATGTATACTTCTACCAGTGCCCCCACCCCACCCCTCTGGAAAGTTTCAAGTGTCATCCACTCCCAGAGAAAAAAAGTCTGAAAGAAACACTATTCACATCAGACTTGTTGTCTAAATCCTCCACCATATTCTCAATTAAGAACGAAGAAGAAGAAGACATCATCCCCCCCCTCCCCACACCCGCGTATATCTTCACCTCTTCTGGATCACTTTATGGACAATAGTGTTTTGTTGAGAAAAAGACACTTTTTATTTATATCGCGAAACTAATTAAGTGACATCACTACAAAAACACAGCAAAACATAACGCTATGATCGCCATTAGTGGACTGCTCACAAGTTTGATAACGAACCAATCCATCTTAGATACGAACATTTCACATTTCCACTCCACAACACAATAATCCACTGAAACACACGGCGAACAGCACGGAGTCACTAATGAATATCGTCTTCCTTCATTACCAATCCGCCATCCCAGTTGGAGAAAAACGCTCGCGAGGAAAAATTAGCCGTAATCCTTCACGTCATAACGTAAGGGAGAAACGCAATAAAAGCTAGCGACTCTCGTCTCCCGCTCCTATGCCGCGCGAGTTTTTCAATTTGGTTTTTTTTTCTTTGAATGCTCTCCCTTTATTTTTAAATCTCGTTGGATGGACATTGATTTTTTTCTCCCTCTCGCTTGCATAGGGTGTGGTTTTTTTTTTAAATACAATAATATAGTTAGTGTTTTTTAATATGTAAGTAAGGAGATTATTTAATCAAGAAATAAAGATGTGGGGTTATAAAGTGTGATTTGATAGATTCAAGTGTTTTTGACGTGTTGTTGTTTAAGGGGAGGGTTAGGGGGGGGGGGGGGGGGGGGTGGAAAATAAGGTCGTGGTGAAGACGAAAATGGATAATAAAGATGGATGGTGGGTTGGATTGATGGATGGTTGGGTGGTTCGTTACATAAAGAAAAAACGTATGCAGCATAGATGATCATTTTCGACATGACGGCTAACAGAGCAGATGGAGTAGAGTCCACCTGATTCTTTGACCTAGGTATGCAAGTGTTTTTGTAATCATCCGTCTCAAATAATCTGTAATATATATATATATATATATATATATATATATATATATATATATATATATATATATATATATACATTACATAATACATAGTGCACAGGAGCATACACATAATCCATACGGACCTACAAACGTTCCATACATACATATATGAATAACTCAAACATTCATACTAATAGCTCAGACAGAACTACCAGCCAACCTACACACTAACAAAACACTCGCTGAAAAAAAAAACATGTCGAGCTAATTACATTCCTTGATAATATTTAACGATTCTTTCCTTGGCTGAAATCTGAAGTGTCAATGCGCATGATCGAAACTTCGCACCAATCGGCTCGCGGGGAAACTTGTAATGCAATAATTCTGCATCGGTGTACAAGAATTCGGTGTTAATGAATTATACGAGGGAGGTTTTTTTTTTCGCGATTTTATTTTGTGGCAGTGTGAATTAGATTAGAAGTGTTGTGTTATTTAAAGCATGGTCAATAAGGAAGGTAGGGTGAAACAGTTTTCACGTTTTAAAAAAAGTCGACTTAGCACAGTGTTTTTGGAGAACATAGAAAAGTAATTTTTTAAATTTTATCTGGCAACTGTGTAGGATGTCAATGTCAGGATACTAACATCAGCGAAGTACCGATACAAATAGTATTGTTGCTTCAAATACTTATACTCAGCAGGCTTTTAAGGATGGCGTGGACGAGTGGTGAGCTCATTGTTGCTGACTCCAAAAGTCCAGAGTTCGGATCTCCGGACAGATGAGGCTCGTTACTTGAGACATCAACCCATTTAGAGGAGACGACAATTTCTACCATGCAGATTGTTCTTGGGTGGACAAAGGCTATCGAAGCTATTCCAGAATGAAAATCAGACTGAAGTGGAATTCAAAGGTCTATATGGCGCATAACTTGTTAACACGAATACTTAATTATGTTGGGGGAAAAGACCTCCAATATATCACAATTAAGAAGTATGAAAAAGAAGATAATTTTATAAACCAATAAAATGTTTCCCTCTCCAAACTTAACAATACTTCCGAGATCTAAACTCCACCTAATTCAGCTAAGACTTGTGAATAACGAAACACATTTCGACATCACTTTTTAAAATAATTTGTTTCTATTAAAACACAAGCATTTCAGAGCGTCTTGACGCACACATATCAACCAACGGATTTTCCCGAACTGTCTTGACGTGTACGTGTAGAGCTGTGTGCGTTGATGGGTTTTGATGACGCGACTGGTACGTGCCGTGGAATATCAGACGGTGACCTTCGAACTTTCTTCCATTTGCTCGTCTTGTTTATGTTTTCGTCTAGGTGTCAATTCTATAGCGGTGGGTGCCAAATATACGCACCGATCTCTTTAATTTAGAACGTTAAATGTAAAACAAAATATGCTAAAATTTTACGCTATTTATTCAACAATAAAATTAGTATATCAAATCGCCTTTAACGTTTTAAACTCAACCGTAAACTGTGATTTACTATGTAAAATACAAATCTTCAACTTACGCATCCACATTTTCAATGTGTGTTTAGGTTGCGCGAGTAGCTGATTAGCAAATCTCTGACTTAACATTAAACAAATAGTAGAAATTATTTTTAAAGTAGTAGAAAATAAAACATTAGTAACAAAAGTAATTGTAACATTTTGTAACTGTCTGACCACACAGAGGTTGATGTAGATTCTACTCTTTGACCCGAAGTAGTTCCCCCAGCTGTGTGGTCAGCCGCCTCTCTGACTGTCTTAAGCCTTTCAAGACTCTACCAACCTGTCTGTTTGTCTTTAATCCTTTCAAGACTCTATCAACCTGTCTGTCCTAAGCCTTTCAAGACTCTACCAACCTGTCTGTCTTTAATCCTTTCAAGACTCTACCAACCTGTCTGTCTTAAGCCTTTCAAGACTCTACCAACTGACTGTCTTAAGCCTTTAAAGACTCTACCAACTGACTGTCTTAAGCCTTTAAAGACTCTACCAACTGACTGTCTTAAGCCTTTCAAGACTCTACCAACTGACTATCTTAAGCCTTTCAAGACTCTACCAACCTGTCTGTCTTAAGCCTTTCAAGACTCTATCAACATGTCTGTCTTAAGCCTTTCAAGACTCTACCAACCCGTCTGTCTTAAGCCTTTCAAGACTCTACCAACCTGTCTGTCTTAAGCCTTTCAAGACTCTATCAACATGTCTGTCTTAAGCCTTTCAAGACTCTACCAACCTGTCTGTCTTAAGCCTTTCAAGACTCTATCAACATGTCTGTCTTAAGCCTTTCAAGACTCTACCAACTGACTATCTTAAGCCTTTCAAGACTCTACCAACCCGTCTGTCTTAAGCCTTTCAAGACTCTACCAACCTGTCTGTCTTAAGCCTTTCAAGACTCTATCAACATGTCTGTCTTAAGCCTTTCAAGACTCTACCAACCTGTCTGTCTTAAGCCTTTCAAGACTCTACCAACCTGTCTGTCTTAAGCCTTTCAAGACTCTATCAACATGTCTGTCTTAAGCCTTTCAAGACTCTATCAACATGTCTGTCTTAAGCCTTTCAAGACTCTACCAACCTGTCTGTCTTAAGCCTTTCAAGACTCTATCAACATGTCTGTCTTAAGCCTTTCAAGACTCTACCAACCTGTCTGTCTTAAGCCTTTCAAGACTCTATCAACATGTCTGTCTTAAGCCTTTCAAGACTCTACCAACCTGTCTGTCTTAAGCCTTTCAAGACTCTACCAACCTGTCTGTCTTAAGCCTTTCAAGACTCTATCAACATGTCTGTCTTAAGCCTTTCAAGACTCTACCAACTGACTATCTTAAGCCTTTCAAGACTCTACCAACCCGTCTGTCTTAAGCCTTTCAAGACTCTACCAACCTGTCTGTCTTAAGCCTTTCAAGACTCTATCAACATGTCTGTCTTAAGCCTTTCAAGACTCTACCAACCTGTGTGTCTTAAGCCTTTCAAGACTCTACCAACCTGTCTGTCTTAAGCCTTTCAAGACTCTATCAACATGTCTGTCTTAAGCCTTTCAAGACTCTATCAACATGTCTGTCTCAAGCCTTTCAAGACTCTACCAACCTGTCTGTCTTAAGCCTTTCAAGACTCTATCAACATGTCTGTCTTAAGCCTTTCAAGACTCTACCAACCTGTCTGTCTTAAGCCTTTCAAGACTCTATCAACATGTCTGTCTTAAGCCTTTCAAGACTCTATCAACATGTCTGTCTTAAGCCTTTCAAGACTCTACCAACCTGTCTGTCTTAAGCCTTTCAAGACTCTACCAACCTGTCTGTCTTAAGCCTTTCAAGACTCTATCAACATGTCTGTCTTAAGCCTTTCAAGACTCTATCAACATGTCTGTCTTAAGCCTTTCAAGACTCTACCAACCTGTCTGTCTTAAGCCTTTCAAGACTCTACCAACCTGTCTGTCTTAAGCCTTTCAAGACTCTATCAACATGTCTGTCTTAAGCCTTTCAAGACTCTACCAACCTGTCTGTCTTAAGCCTTTCAAGACTCTATCAACATGTCTGTCTTAAGCCTTTCAAGACTCTACCAACCTGTCTGTCTTAAGCCTTTCAAGACTCTACCAACCTGTCTGTCTTAAGCCTTTCAAGACTCTATCAACATGTCTGTCTTAAGCCTTTCAAGACTCTATCAACATGTCTGTCTTAAGCCTTTCAAGACTCTACCAACCTGTCTGTCTTAAGCCTTTCAAGACTCTATCAACATGTCTGTCTTAAGCCTTTCAAGACTCTACCAACCTGTCTGTCTTAAGCCTTTCAAGACTCTATCAACATGTCTGTCTTAAGCCTTTCAAGACTCTATCAACATGTCTGTCTTAAGCCTTTCAAGACTCTACCAACCTGTCTGTCTTAAGCCTTTCAAGACTCTACCAACCTGTCTGTCTTAAGCCTTTCAAGACTCTATCAACATGTCTGTCTTAAGCCTTTCAAGACTCTATCAACATGTCTGTCTTAAGCCTTTCAAGACTCTACCAACCTGTCTGTCTTAAGCCTTTCAAGACTCTACCAACCTGTCTGTCTTAAGCCTTTCAAGACTCTATCAACATGTCTGTCTTAAGCCTTTCAAGACTCTACCAACTGACTATCTTAAGCCTTTCAAGACTCTACCAACCCGTCTGTCTTAAGCCTTTCAAGACTCTACCAACCTGTCTGTCTTAAGCCTTTCAAGACTCTATCAACATGTCTGTCTTAAGCCTTTCAAGACTCTACCAACCTGTCTGTCTTAAGCCTTTCAAGACTCTACCAACCCGTCTGTCTTAAGCCTTTCAAGACTCTACCAACCTGTCTGTCTTAAGCCTTTCAAGACTCTATCAACATGTCTGTCTTAAGCCTTTCAAGACTCTACCAACCTGTGTGTCTTAAGCCTTTCAAGACTCTACCAACCTGTCTGTCTTAAGCCTTTCAAGACTCTATCAACATGTCTGTCTTAAGCCTTTCAAGACTCTATCAACATGTCTGTCTTAAGCCTTTCAAGACTCTACCAACCTGTCTGTCTTAAGCCTTTCAAGACTCTATCAACATGTCTGTCTTAAGCCTTTCAAGACTCTACCAACCTGTCTGTCTTAAGCCTTTCAAGACTCTATCAACATGTCTGTCTTAAGCCTTTCAAGACTCTATCAACATGTCTGTCTTAAGCCTTTCAAGACTCTACCAACCTGTCTGTCTTAAGCCTTTCAAGACTCTACCAACCTGTCTGTCTTAAGCCTTTCAAGACTCTATCAACATGTCTGTCTTAAGCCTTTCAAGACTCTATCAACATGTCTGTCTTAAGCCTTTCAAGACTCTACCAACCTGTCTGTCTTAAGCCTTTCAAGACTCTACCAACCTGTCTGTCTTAAGCCTTTCAAGACTCTATCAACATGTCTGTCTTAAGCCTTTCAAGACTCTACCAACCTGTCTGTCTTAAGCCTTTCAAGACTCTATCAACATGTCTGTCTTAAGCCTTTCAAGACTCTACCAACCTGTCTGTCTTAAGCCTTTCAAGACTCTACCAACCTGTCTGTCTTAAGCCTTTCAAGACTCTATCAACATGTCTGTCTTAAGCCTTTCAAGACTCTATCAACATGTCTGTCTTAAGCCTTTCAAGACTCTACCAACCTGTCTGTCTTAAGCCTTTCAAGACTCTATCAACATGTCTGTCTTAAGCCTTTCAAGACTCTACCAACCTGTCTGTCTTAAGCCTTTCAAGACTCTATCAACATGTCTGTCTTAAGCCTTTCAAGACTCTATCAACATGTCTGTCTTAAGCCTTTCAAGACTCTACCAACCTGTCTGTCTTAAGCCTTTCAAGACTCTACCAACCTGTCTGTCTTAAGCCTTTCAAGACTCTATCAACATGTCTGTCTTAAGCCTTTCAAGACTCTATCAACATGTCTGTCTTAAGCCTTTCAAGACTCTACCAACCTGTCTGTCTTAAGCCTTTCAAGACTCTACCAACCTGTCTGTCTTAAGCCTTTCAAGACTCTATCAACATGTCTGTCTTAAGCCTTTCAAGACTCTACCAACCTGTCTGTCTTAAGCCTTTCAAGACTCTATCAACATGTCTGTCTTAAGCCTTTCAAGACTCTACCAACCTGTCTGTCTTAAGCCTTTCAAGACTCTACCAAGTTTTGATGTGTCGGACTCACAACGACTAGACACTGGTTATTGAACTCGCGGATTTCCGGTTAGCGACCGAGCGCTCTACCACCCCACCACCGCAAGAGAAAACTAGGTTCGAACAGGACGCACGATTTAGGTAGACGTCTTCAATGCGTCCTTACAACATCACCACATCTCGACAGACAACATCACCACATCTTAATCCACAACATCATCAGACACAATATCACCACACCTCAATCCACAACATCACCACATCACAGCACACAACATCACCACATAACCGCACACAATATCACCACACCTTAATCCACAACATCACCACATAACAGCACACAACATCACCACATCTCGACAGACAACATCACCACATCACAACACACAACTTCACCACACCTCAACCCACAACATCACCACATATCGGCACACATCACCACATTTCGACCCACACCATCACCACATACAGCATCATCACATCTAGATCGCGACCTACAACCTCATCACATCCCAACCCACAAGACGATCAAATCTTGACCCCTTCTTACAACCTGACCTATGACGTCATTGAGTCTAGCTTCAAATGATCTATAATATAATCGTTTTCGTATTTTTTTGTTCTAATCGAATCCTAGTCAAATCTCGTCTTCGCACTTGGCGGCAACAACTAGTGCATTCCTGTCATTCCCATAAATCATCTTTTTTTCTCTCTCTAATTAATCCCACTAGTTTCTCTCGCGCTATAGGCACTAGGGAGCCCGCAAAGTTTCTTGCAATGGGTTAGTCTGTCGTATCCTTATGATGGATTTAGATTAGATTTGTGTCAGCGAATACTAGAACACACACTACATTGTGGTAAATGTTCCATACACATACTACCGACGTCATCGTTCTACTATCCTACAGACATGGTACATTGGGTTACCGGATACCATGTGTTTGTGGGACGCCGTGGTCGTGTGGTAGAGCTTACAACTGCTAACCTGAGAGTCCGGAGTTCGAATCTCGGGTCTGCAGATCTACTTGGTACTGATTCACGTTAAGGAAACTAAGACGGTTGGAGAAAGTACTGACCACATTATTCCCCTTTCTACCGAGTTTACTGAAACAGAGAGACGCTACTTCACCTGCACCATACGTCTTGGGCACGAACAAGATACGATGATGATTCGATGAAGTTCATTTAAGTTGCGATTTGTGTGTTTCAATTAGTGTTCACATTTTTAAATTCAAGTTTGGATGTGCCTGTTATTTTAGGGTTTATTTTTTGCTTTGATGAAGGATTCAGGTTTAGAATTATATTGTTTACAGAGGATTATAGTTTCCCTGGCCCGTCCCATCCCTTTTTACTCCATATATCTTGACTTAACTATGGGCAGCGAGCTCTTAATCTCCAATGTAAACAAAACTGATATTGCCTTTTTCCTTAAAGGTACACAAGAAAAAAAAAATCACCACCTAACCTTTCATACCGCCCCCCCCCCCCCTCTTGTCCACATCCTTTTCTCTCCAACGTCCTTGACCTTAGGACCTGTCACTGCCCGGGACACTCGCCCAGGGAGCCGATGACAACCCTCGGACAAAAGATCAGAAACACCCCGCCCCTTCCCCTCTCCAAGACGGTTCTATTGACACCCTGTTTGTGTCCGGCTAGACGCGTCAATGGACGGTCAAGCGAGGGCTGAATAGCGTCCCTTACACGGCTGTCCAGCGGTGAAATGGGAAGTCTAAGCAGGAGTCACTGACAGAAAGTAAACACGGTAAATAAACTGGGTGTAAGTAGCGGAGTCACGGAGCAATGGAGAGTCATAGAGTAATAGAGTCATACAGTAATGAGGAGTCACATAGTAATGGAGAGTCATACAGTAATGGGGAGTCATAGAGTAATGGAGTGGCCAATCCGCGCTTTGGCCGACTTCGGGCTTTGACCGTAACATATATATATATCAAAAAGAGGACATAAATTGACTTGAGAATTTGAGAATTTATCTTCTGTGACTAGGGACAAAAGTGTATGATATTTTTAAAATTGACAATTTCCTTTAGAATTTTAGGGGCACACTATATAAGTATTGAAATCTAAAAGAAGTAAGTTCGTCATTTTTCTATTATTATTTTATTTCAGTAAACTCTAACTTTAGCCCTAACCCTAAGTTGTCTTAAAAAGTATTGACGCGGTTCTGCTACTGTACACTTTTTCACAAACGAAACGAAAAAAATTGAAATATTGAAAATGTGTGTGTACCCTTGTAAATTGTTGTCAAGGCAGCCTAAATGAGTTTTCGCTTCTTACAGTTTTATTTTAGTCTTTTTTTCAAAATGTTTTTCCCATGCAAAAGCAAAAAAAAAAAATTGCTTTTCGTTAACATCCACATCCGTGAAAATAAAATTCTTTTATTTCACGGCAAAGCACTCGTCCATAAAAGTCTGGCTACACGAAATTACATGTTGATATTTTTCCAACATATTACACATTATGGTAATTCACGTTTGTAAACAACTCAACGTCGCTCTTTCATCTCGATATTCTAAAAATAACTCACGATATGGCGTTCACATCAACTTAACCAATGAAAAAATATTACACGCAATAATTCGGGCATTGCTTACGTGTCTGCGGTATCGTTTCGCTCGTGTGAAGGTTTTTTGGGTGCTAGGATCAACACCAAGTTAGTTCCATTTGCAGTGCATTCAGGGGATTTATTTCGGTACCTCTAATTGGTACCGTTGATTTTATGCTTGTTAATTGATTGCAGTGCATGTGTGGTGGGTCATTTTGGCTGATGGGACATGGGTTATTTTATTTGATGGGACATGGGTCATATTTTCTGATGGGACATGGGTCATTTTGTTTACTAAGACATGGGTCATTTTGTTTGCTACGACATGGGTCATTATGTTTAATGGGAAATGAGTCATTTCGTTTGTTGGATATGGGTCATTTTGTTTGATATTTTCTTGTTCATTTTGTTTGAACTGCGATTGATAATTTTTTAATGCGTCATGTGTCATTTTACGTAATCTGTCTGATTGACGCTGGTCTGAGCAAAACCGCAGCTATCTGTCATACATCAAAGG
The DNA here is from genome assembly GCF_028476545.2 of Physella acuta. Taxonomy (NCBI): domain Eukaryota; kingdom Metazoa; phylum Mollusca; class Gastropoda; family Physidae; genus Physella; species Physella acuta. The sequence continues at coordinate 79,118 of NW_026732721.1, read as the reverse complement.
CTGATCAGGCTAGGCGCACGTGCAATATCGAATGCACGTGAGTAAGGTGTGCGATAGCAGGGTTTAAACTACAGAGGTATGAGGATGAGTACACCATCACATTGGGTATCGGCGAGGGGAGACCACTACAATCAATAGCTAGACAAATGTAAACACGAGTTCCCTTTTAATCCGGACTCAGGGGTGTATCGAGTTATTTATAATTGTGGGAAAACCCAGACAGATAAGCGGAAGAGGAAGTTATAACCGTGTGAGGGATGTTATGGCTAATTGTGTTTCGTTGCGCTGGCGTAAATCATGTTTGGGTTGTTGGGGAAGAAGGACGGGGGTGGCTGTTTCAGTAGGTGGGGGTGTGGGGGTTAGGTGGGGGTGTGGCTGTAAGTAGAAAGTGAGGTTCGGCGGGTCTGTGGGTGGTTGTGTGTGAAGCTTAAGGGGAGGGGTGTAGTGGAGGGGTGCAGGGAGGCATGCAATGAGGGGTGTAGTGGAGGGGTGTTTACACAATGTAGTGTCGGTTTTTCAAAGCTATAGAGATACAAGCTTCATTTATCAACAAGTATCACGTCCCAGTAGGTAGCAGGATAAGTTGGTGAAAGGGTTGTATAAAGACGTTTTTCTTGTGGGGGGGGGGGGGGGTGAGGCGAGGGCACTTGAAACTTAGGGGGGGGGTCGCATTTAAAATTTCTCTGTATGTGTAAAGTAAAAAAAACCTTCCTAGCCTTACGAGCAGGTGAGGTAGAGTTGCCCAGTTTATTGACCTCGACATATGAAGACATGACGGGATAGTGTGGCAAGTAGGATGTCCAGTCGTCTTTACTTTCACTAACGTGAGTCAGGTGGCCGAGAGACTAGAGCTCGGGATCCGAACTCAAGACCACACCGTCCCATTGATATTTTCTAAATAATTTTTTTTTCATTTCGTCCGAGGGGAAGTGACGTGTTCCTTGGGACAGTGCCCCTCCCCTCTACCGGATTGATATCTGTATAAACTGTGGTCGTAGAATCACCAGTGCAAGATGTAACATCAATGTAGGTCTAGGATAAGCTGCAACATGCTTTCAAGTTTACGTTTTGACAGATAGAAGAGCCGCATTAATAAATCAATGCTTCGTCCTTACATCACGTGACTGGGGTGGGGGGATGAGTGGCTTGGGGTGGGGCGGGCAGGGTCAGGTCGGGATAAATAATTCCTACATGCCTGGTGTATTGTCGTATGCCGGTACCTCTAATCATCAGACGGAAGTATCCGAAATGTTGACAGGCTAAGCACTGTATGACAGCAACCATTGGAGACAATCTCTAATCTGAGATAGATTTGCTGTCACTTGCTGAAGTAACCATACTGTATGTCTAATCAAGTGCACTCAAGAAATTTTTTTTAAAATCTATTTTTGTACTTAAACTCTATACGTTTCTTCATACAGGATTAAAGTCTAGTTTCGTTCTTGCATTTCAATCTGTTCAAAAACTTACACAATAAACTTAAGCGCTTTTGAAAAAAAAAAACTTGCTCTTTGATTATTTTTTCAAAAGACTTTCTTATATGGTCTTGACGATTTAGTAATGAATAATTTAATCTCTCTTTCACCTGTCGATTGTGTCTTTGCATTAATTTAAAATAAAAGCTTAGGGGTCGTCCAAAAATGACGTCACACTCGTGGAGGGGGGGGTCATTAACTTTGTGACGGTGTGTGAAGAGGGGGAGGGGGGGGGGTTAGATGGTGGGACGTCACACTTTTGCATTATAAAAAAGTAATGTTAGAAAACGAATTTTAGCCGTTATTTAGAAAACTGTTTTAATAAATTGTAATAGGAATTGATTAAAATACTCTATGTTGAGAGAGTTCATACAAGATTTTGGAAAAAATGTCGATGTTTTAAGAAAAATTCAACTTCAATTTTGAAGGGGGTTGTAGGCTGAGGTGTGACGCCATTTTAGGGGGGGGGGTCTGGCTTTTTGTGACGATGTGTGACGGAGGGGAATGGGGGAGGTAAAAATCGTCAATAAAGCGTGACGTTATTTATGGATGACCCCTTATTTAAAATAATGGCAAACTACTAACGATCTAATGATAATTCAGTTTGAACGCTTACTTTCTAACCAGTACCCCGTTTATTAACTAACAGTTTGAGTATTGATCACCCAATTTGTGAAATAAGGTGCAAAAAAAAGGCAAAAATCGATAAAATACCTTACCTTGTACTGCATCGATTGATTGGAGGTCGAACGATTAGGCCCAGCGGGGTCAATGTCTTCGGTCAACGTTAAGGTAAGCTTTTACAACTTACAACAGTATGTGAACGACACAAAGAGCTATCGTGTGAAAGTTGGCATACGTCCGTGAAGTCCTCAGAAAAGGTTCTAGGTCCTATTTCAAGGACTAGGTTTCTAAGGTTCCATAAAATCTCCTATTCCTTACACATTCAAAAGCCTGTTGCAAAAGGTGATGGTCTCCAGAAGATGTCGATGGTCTCCAGAAAATGTCGATGGTCTCCAGAAAATGTCGATGGTCTCCAGAAAATGTCGATGGTCTCCAGAAAATGTCGATGGTCTCCAGAAAATGTCGATGGTCTCCAGAAAATGTCTATGGTCTCCAGAAAATGTCGATGGTCTCCAGAAAATGTCTATGGTCTCCAGAAAATATCCAAGTTCCTGAACAAATCCGACAAAACCTGTTCTCATCCACTGATAATTTTAGGTCCCAAACAAAAAAATTCCGACACATTTACACTTAGAACTGCACTTAGTTTTACATGCACACACGAAAACCTGCAATTAATTTTACACATACACGCACAAACCTGCACTTGGTTTTACACATACACACACAAACCTGCATTAGCCCTACACAGATACATACAAACCTACACCTAGACCTACACACATACACCAAAACCTACACTCAATTCTACACACACACACATAAAAACATGCATTAGTCCTACACACACACACACACACAAACCTGCATTAGTCCTACATAGACCCACCTACAACATCTCCCCTAGACTGAACTAACTCCGCTCCACACCACCTGTCCCATGCAATTAGTCTCACAAACACGTTTGTCACTTTCAAAACATAAAATCGAAAGGTAGGAAGTGGATGGATCGCATTTCGTACATGCGCAAACAATTGTTTACCATCTTCTTGTCCTTGGTAACACTTCATGAATATGTAAAATGTAAATGTAAACTCCAAACTTTACGACTTAATGTAATCATTTAGGTTGTAAATATAAATTAAAAATTATTATCATAATATTGAAATTCACACTTAATATTTTAAATAATGTTCGACTTTTTCTAAATTCAAATCTTATTGGCTCCAGAATTGAGGGCCGTTTCCGGTCACGTGTTGCTGAGATCAACGATGGCAAGAGTTGACGATAACAAATCGTCTTTGTTTTCGTCACTTTTGTTTGTCAAGTCTAGTCACCGGATGGGAACTGGATAGTTGGCCGAGGGTGTCACGTGATGGTCGTCTGACGTAGCTCTCAGGGAGGTGTCTGATGGGGTGTCCGGCTTACTTCCGGTTTTTGGGTGGACGTGGCGACAGTTTAATAACGGTGCCTTACAATGACTTACTTGTATAACCTATTCACAATAGGTCTCATATATGTATATATTTATATATATATATATATATATATATATATATATATATATATATATATATATATATATATATATATATATATATATATATATATATATATATATATATATATATATATTCATGGTATATACTAAGAAATACGTCTCTCTATACCACCTAAAGAAAGTACATGCAGCAACAATACATATCTGCATAGGTTATCTACCTTATTAAAATTTGTTTTTAAATTTCCATTTTACAGCTGCGCTTGTGACGTACAGCGGTGTTGATAAGGTTTCAGGGGTATAGATTTCGACGTGTTTAACTTTTACTACAGCTTCGTAAAATGCTAATGCAGTGTGCACCAAAGGGGTTTATGGAAGCCACAAAAAAACAAGGGTCGAAGAAGGATAGAGCAATGACTTTTATCTCAAATAGGATGAAAGCTGACTCAAAATGGTTATGGATATATATATATATATATATATATATATATATATATATATATATATATATGTATATATATATATATATATATATATATATATATATATATATATGTATATATAATGAGTAGAAATATATATTAGATGAAACATCACTTCTCACTATAAAAATACAAGTAATAAAGCAATAGAAATAAAATCTGAAGATATGGTCAACGAAAAACGTCACAGAATCCCCAAGTAACCAGTAACCGTTAATAAAGGAATGGTTTACAGTAAACCGCCTGCCTCCCATTGTGGTGAGGATGAAAGGTCAAAGGTCACGGAGGCGGGGCCCCGACACGTCGGTTACATAAAATACGCTAATCAGGCCTGCGTGCTGACATGCGGAGATCGATGGACGGGGGACAGGTGTTGCCAGGTAAGTAGCTTCAGATCGAACTGGGCTCCATGTGTACATGTTGCATGGAATGCACGCACTCAGACCTGTGTGATGTCAGCTCAATATAAGAATGGTGGTCTAACTTATATAGCTAACGCATAACATATTGCATATGTCTCGTATTATATTGCCCATACATTCGGTTTATGCCAGATTGTATGATAGGTTATAGACTGTATCTATTTGAATATGACATTATTATATATTTTTTTAGCCAGTGGCGTAGCAGGGATCGTCTCATGGGGGCATGGGGGGGTTGTCAAAACTTGTGTATATATATATATATATATATATATATATATATATATATATATATATATATATATATATATATATATATATATATATATATATATCGATTAACAAAAATTAATTACACCACATTTCGCTTCGCCGAATAGCAACGATCATAATAAATTAACTTCGGTGTGCCAGAATATATCCCTACCTAAAACTGAATTTAAAAAGTTGTAACGCTCCGACAGTGTGTTTTTTTATTGTCATACAACAGGCAAATCAGCTGTTCCAAATGTCCCCCCCCCCCCTCATAATATGACCTGGGGCGTCTAGTCGAGCAGATGTGTCAGAGGGCAGCAGACCTCAAATTTACCTGGCAAGTTTCGGTACTCTCACAGACGACTGACCATCGTCTGCTGGTTGGGGACATTTACCTGACGTCTGTCAGACGAGCTATACAAACATGTTATGAGTTTAGCGATACTATGGATTTAGCGATACTGTGTTGTGTTTAGCGATACTGTGGTGGGCTTAGCGGTACTGTGGTGGGTTTAGTGGTGACATGAGCTTAGCGATATTGTGGCGTTTTTAGCAATACTGTAAGTTTAGCGATACTGTTGTCTTTAGCAATACTGTTATGAGTTTAGCGATTCTATGAACTTAGAGATACCGTTGTGCGTTTAGCGATACAATAGTGAGCTTAGCGATACTGTGGCATGTTTTGCGATACTATGGTAATTTTAGCGATGCCTATGCAAGCTTATCGATTGATTAGTTATCTTAACGTTTCTAATGTGGAAGCAGAGGTAAGCTTCGCGATTATTATGTAACGATACTTTTTACATCGACATTTTCGTAAGTAAGGCGAGAGTTCCTTACATACATCGATTCTCCGGTCCGGTAATCAATAATAATCTTAGCGATACTTTACAATTGAAATATCACAACACATTTACATGCACACACACACACACACACACACACACATATATATATATATATATATGTAACGAGCGAACAGTTACCCTGCTCGCAACGCCACATGTTACGAGACTATTTGCCTGTAGTGCCAAATGTAACGAGTTTAACCACTCATGCTACACAACATCGACTACAGTAGAAAGACTCGAAGATGCAGGTTCGCTATTGATCCTTTTATTACATGAATCAAGAAATGCTTCAATATAACACAATGAATCAACAGGAATGCTTCACAATAATAGTCTGAATCAACTGACCCCTAACAGTCCTCACTAGGCTTCATATAACTGAATCCACATGTCTATTGTCCTTCTTAACACAATATAACCAACTTGATATGTCACACAGACTGACTGATCTAAAGCGAGCGATGAAGAGAGCGAGCGATCGAAAAGGGAAGAGAGCGAGTTCAGTCGTCCCCTCCTATTTATCCCTTGTATTCGTACTCGTCTTCGTACTTGTATTCCTCCGTAATCGATACTTGTACTCGATGTCTCCGACTACTAGTTGCGCAGTTCTAACGTACAGTCCGTTTAATAAACATCTGCATCCTATCAATCAAAGTTGACAGGCCGTCTGAATCCCCTCGTACCGTTTCCCAAAATAGCACGCGTTGGCTTTGAGATTGTTATCAGTCCGATCCAATAAGCCACCTGCCATCAGTTGCATCAGACTGTAATACTGCGTCTCGGCTTATCGTTCGTTATCAGTTTGCATCAGATTTGTAACTAGTAGCTAGGCCTACCCTAGTTACATCCACCCCTGCCTTTTTTTGTGTGTTTTCAACCACAAACAACGCCTGGCAGGTGCACTCCTCCAAAGTCAATCGCACAATCGTAAAAATTTTTTATTGTTCCACTCACTGTCCACGTCGTCCCATTCGTATACGATTGACAGTTATACCTATTTCACATATCAACTGTGTCTACATCATCTTCCTGAGACACAAAACAGTTCTAGAATTCACATCCACCCTTTTCGTTTGGTGCCTTCACCAGTTTACTTTTATAGCTTTTTGAACCGTCTGTTCTCATACCAGCGCGACCATGAAAGACTTGATGGTTGCTGACAAAAAATTTCGTCTTCCTTCTGTTCCTCAAACTTCTCCGCGGACCACTTATCTGATGGTCTACTGTCTCTCTGCTTCTGGAAGGAACGGGATCCTCTTTGTTGCCGTTATCCTCCACTTGTGTATCGCGGTTGTTCTGTTGATGGTGATATGGTTCCGGGATGGGTATGTGAATTTCCGTTGTAACTTCCGGTTCCCTAATTGTCTTGGATTTCCTTGTGTGTAACTGCTCTTCTTGCCTATTCCAATATTTCTTTAATTGAGCAATATTCGCCCACCGATCCGGTTTGGCGTGATCGATGGGTCTTATCTTAAAGGGGCCACCTGCTACTTTAGGCATCTCCACGACTTGCCATATCTCCTGTCCCCAGAGATCGTGGATTTTGTTTCTGCCTAACGGGTGGCTACGCAGTAATACCCTGTCATTCAGTTTGAGTGGCGGGTCCTTTGTCTGTACCGGCGGTTCCCTTCGCCGTGCTTCATGTTCTAGTCTTTCCTGTACTACCCTGTACATTTCTCTAATTCTTCTCATATGTTCATTCACATATTCCAGTGCGGTGTATGAGCCAGTCATACTCTCCCTTTTTCCTAGGAACAAATCAAGAGGGAGTCGAGCCTCCCGTCCGAACAGCAACATGTGTGGCGCAAAGCCGGTTGTGGCATGGGGTGTGCAGTTGTATAGATATACCAACTCTGGGAGAAAATCAGGCCAACGTTTTTTCTGTTCAGGTTCTAGCGTACGCAGCAAATCATGCATGCTGCGGTTGAACCGTTCACACTGTCCGTTTCCTTTCGGATTAAATGTGGTTGTTCTAGATTTGTTGATCCCGTAGTGGCTGCACAGTTGGTTAATTACTTCTGACTCGAAAGCCCTTCCTTGGTCAGAGTGTAATTGTCTTGGTATGCCATATTTGATGAACCAATGTTCTATTAAGACCTTCGCCACTGTTTTGGCAGTCTGATCTCGTGTGGGCACCGCCACAGTCCATTTGGTGAAAACATCAGTCATTACCAACACATGTTCCGTCCCATCCGATGATTGCTCCAACGACGTAAAGTCCATAGCCACAATCTCTAGTGGTTTTGTCGCTAATAGGTGTCCCGATGGCTGTCTCATTTTGACAACTGGCATTTTCGCATGCTGACACCTCACACAAGCCTCACAATGGCGTTTGACCTCCATTTCCATATTGGGCCAGTAACACCTCCGTCGTAAAATTTTGTGCGTCCTGTCCTGACCCTGGTGTCCTGCCCTGTCATGTGCCAACCTTAGCACTTCTTCTCGTAATTGTCCAGGCACCACCACCTGGTGTATTGTCCCATCAATTTGGTCATGAATTCTCCGCATGAGAACACCATCCTCTATACTGAGACGGTCCCACTGACTCAGTATTTTCTTTGTTTCTCGACCAAATTGTTCTCTTTCCCTTCTTCCTGGGAATTTTTGTTCCTGGACGTACTTCAATAGCGGTTGTAAGCCACTATCCGTTCTCTGGGCATCTCTTATCTTTTTGTGATTAAGGCAATTAAAATCACTACTGTCCATATGTCCGGGCTCTGTGGATATGTGCTCCACCCCGGTCTGCCCGTTTTGCATCACCTGCACCCCATGAGGGATATCTGTTGACGCTCTGACCTCACATATTCCTGTCAGCGTTTCTTCCTCATCACCCGGTCTCTCGTAAGGATTCCTTGATAAGGCGTCCGCATTGCCATTGGACCGCCCCGGGCGATATTTTATCTCTAGGTCAAAGAGTGCCAATTCTGCTGCCCATCGCTGTTCGATGGATCCCAACTTTGCTGTCTTTAGGTGACTCAAGGGGTTATTGTCAGTGTATACCACACATTTAGCACCTAATAGATAGTCCCTGAATTTTTCAGTCACAGCCCATTTTAATGCCAAAAGTTCTAGTTTCATGGCGCTGTAATTTGTCATGTTCTTCTCTGATCCCTTCAGAGCTCGACTGGCATACGCAATAACCCTGAAGCCTTGCTTTTGTTGTTGTGATAGCACAGCTCCCAGACCTTTAGAGCTGGCGTCAATTTCTAGCCGAAATGGTTTGTCAAAGTCCGCGTATCCCAATATCGGCGCCTCTGTCAAAGCCTTTTTCAAGAGCTTAAACGAGTTCAGGCAATCATCAGTCCATAATTCACCTATCCGGTGTGTTTTGCCTTTCTTTTTCTCCTTACTGTGTTTCTTTGTCATTTTGTTTACCAAGTCATGCAATGGTGCGGCAATTTTTGCAAAACCAGGCACAAATTTTCTATAATAGGAAGCAAAACCCAAGAATGACCTGACCTCTACCGTAGTTGTTGGTTGTTTCCATTCTTTAACAGCTGCAATTTTATCTGGGTCAGTGGCGATGCCATCCGACGAAATCACATAACCCAAAAAATGTACCGATTTTAGACCAAAGCAGCATTTGTCTGGGTTCAGCTTTACTCCTATCTCCCTAAGACGGAGAAACACTTGTTCTAATCTTTTTAGATGGTCCTCCCAAGTTTTTGAGTAAACTAGAATATCATTCAAGTACACCAACATTATTTGAAATAGAAAGTCACTCATAGCACTCTGCATTACTCGCTGGAATGTAGCAGGTGCATTAGTCAAACCAAACGGCATACGGGTCCACTCGTACAGTCCCAGTGGAGAAATAAATGCAGTTTTATGTTGATCGTTGGGGTGCATGGCCACTTGGTGGTAGCCACTAGCCAAATCCAAGGTAGAAAAAAATCTTGCTCCCCCCAACGCATCAAGACATTCATCAATACGAGGCAAGGGGAATGCATCCCTTCTTGTGATATTGTTCAATTTCCGGTAATCACAACACAGTCTTATCTCCCCTGACCTCTTTTTTACCACTACTATCGGTGCCGCATACGGGCTTGTACTGGTTGTAATAATTCCCTTTTTTAGTAGATCATTCAGGTGTGCTTTCACCGCCGAGTAGTGACTTGGCGGTAATCTTCGGTAGGGTTGCGCCACCGGCTTGTCTTGTAGTAAGGGTATCTGGTGTTTGATTACTTCCGTGTACCCCAAATCACCCTCATACGAGGCAAATATATCACTGTATTTATTCAGCAATTCATTTAGTTTTGGGTCCTCAGTTTCCGGGAATGTATATGATCGGCCATCCTCTTTCTTCACCTCGGCCGTCACATTGACCGACCTAATTGTTACTTCATTACTGCTGGTATTGCTCAGTTCGATGCACTGTGCCGACCTTAGTACCTCGACGTTCTGTGGTACTCCTACCAGAGTATTAGGCGGTATAAAAATTTCCTCATCCAAAACATTAGCTACCAACCCTTGAACTAGTCCGTTTTCCGCTGATGTGTATGTCCGCAGTAACACGACGCCTGCCCTCAGTGCGGCGCCACATGGTTCTATCATCACATCACCATTCACGCTTCTATCACCAATTTGTAATGTGATTGCCTTGACCGTGTTTGCCGGGACTGCTGTCCTTCCTCTGGTCTTGGCAAACCTGGCCAACTTGGATCCCCGACCTGGTGTGGTCGATCCGACAATATTTGTAAGAAATTCTGGCAACTGGCCAAGAATATTCATGCCCAATAGGCAAGGTATATTTGACACATTTGTCTCTAGGTTGTGTTTCGTAACGAACACCCCAACCTGCTTCACCCTATGTCCCGACACCACGACATCTGCCAGAAAATAACCACAGTATGGAATGGTTAGTCCATTAGCTGCCGTTAGGCGCATGCATGTGTCAAACCTCAACCTATGGTCTTTTCCTTTCATCCATTTGGTGTAAAAATTTTCCGTGATTGTCGTCACCTGGGAGCCTGTATCCACAATTGCCTTCACCGCGATGTCCCCAATCGTAATCACCATTTCGGGACAGACTCCCATCATTTTGTTTCTTGGGCCATAACCTCGCCCCTCTGTAGCCTGACCCTGCCTTACAGAGGACGACCGTTTCCCTGGCAGTACCGTGCCATGTGTCCGGGTTGTGAACAGGACAAGCAAATTGGTCGACCGTCGGCCGTCCATTGGAGTGATGGCTTGGCAGGACGCGGCCGTCCAACCCGTCTCTGTTTTGTCCCGTTCTTTTCCTGATTCTCAGCTGTTGACCTGCTTTCTAACCTCTCCAAACGTTGGTCAACCTTATCTAGGTGGGCCAACAGTTGAGCCATCATGGTCTCCATCGTGTCGGCCCCTGTGGGTGGGGATTGTCTCTGTTCAGGCACAGAGACTTTGTCCACCGAACAGTTCGATTGGTCCTCATCCTCGGACCTGCGGATCGCTGAGTTCCTGACCTGAAGGAAGGTCAACTGCGGGTCTTTGTGGACCTCCTCTTTCAACTCTCTTCTTAGGATCGGGGTTGCTAGCCCCTCGATGAAATGGTCCCTCAGTAGGCGCACATCAATGTCAGGTGTTTTTACCTTTACCGAATCAAAGGCCCTGTTCATCCGGTGTGAGTACTCCATCACACTCTCCGCCATTCTCTGCCTTAAGCCTACGAACCCTGCCAGCAGTTGCGATCCCGACCGTCTCTCCCCAAAGGTCTCCATAATCAGATCCAGCACCTTATCCGGATCTGATTGGATGGTTTTATCATGGCATTTGACCTCTGCCCTAACCGTCTCTCCTATACTGCCCATCAGCAGTCTTAATCTTTCCTCTGGTGACATGCCTCTCGAGGCCCAGGCCGCTTTGACCTCTTCACTGAACCTGTTGGTTAAAGTTGGATCACCGTCCCCGTAAAATTTGTTAATGTGGGACTCTCTGGGTAGGACCACTATATGGGTCTGCTTCTCGTCCAGAGTAGACATTTTATTCCGTAAGTAAAACAAAAGAGTTCTTTCTTACCGTGTGTGTATGAAAAAATTTTCCTCGTTCCTCACTTTTCACAGTTCCTGAATGTCCGAATTCACACACACACTAAACACAGTTATGCACAAGGTTGACTATGGGTGCCTAAAGCGGCAAGTCTAGTTGAATTCATCCTGTCCGACGACGCCAATTGTAACGAGCGAACAGTTACCCTGCTCGCAACGCCACATGTTACGAGACTATTTGCCTGTAGTGCCAAATGTAACGAGTTTAACCACTCATGCTACACAACATCGACTACAGTAGAAAGACTCGAAGATGCAGGTTCGCTATTGATCCTTTTATTACATGAATCAAGAAATGCTTCAATATAACACAATGAATCAACAGGAATGCTTCACAATAATAGTCTGAATCAACTGACCCCTAACAGTCCTCACTAGGCTTCATATAACTGAATCCACATGTCTATTGTCCTTCTTAACACAATATAACCAACTTGATATGTCACACAGACTGACTGATCTAAAGCGAGCGATGAAGAGAGCGAGCGATCGAAAAGGGAAGAGAGCGAGTTCAGTCGTCCCCTCCTATTTATCCCTTGTATTCGTACTCGTCTTCGTACTTGTATTCCTCCGTAATCGATACTTGTACTCGATGTCTCCGACTACTAGTTGCGCAGTTCTAACGTACAGTCCGTTTAATAAACATCTGCATCCTATCAATCAAAGTTGACAGGCCGTCTGAATCCCCTCGTACCGTTTCCCAAAATAGCACGCGTTGGCTTTGAGATTGTTATCAGTCCGATCCAATAAGCCACCTGCCATCAGTTGCATCAGACTGTAATACTGCGTCTCGGCTTATCGTTCGTTATCAGTTTGCATCAGATTTGTAACTAGTAGCTAGGCCTACCCTAGTTACACATATATATATATATATATATATATATATATATATATATACATACATAGTCATAGAGTAATGGAGTAATAAGGAGCCTGATATATATATATATATATATATATATATATATATATATATATATATATATATATATATATATATATATATATATATATATATATATATATACATTATACACCAATGCTTTTATTAATATGTTTAAAGTTTTTTCCAAATATTCTATAGTTGGTTTTCAATACTTTGTTACAAAAACCTAAAAAGGCCGCATGCGTGAGATATAGTTCAATCCCAGCATTCACAAGCTGACTAGCAAGATAAGACGGTGGCTAATGGTTAGCCAGTCGGTAGCCAGTCGGTAGCCAATTGGTAGCCAATGAGTAGCTAGTCATTTCTACTTGAGTGGAGCGAAAAATTGAAAACGTCACTTCAATCACGTGCCAAAGGCGGCGTCATCGATTGGACAGTTGGGTCACGTGGTCTTATTTTTTGGGCAAGTCGTAGAGAGCCCTGAGTGGTCAGTTGGTTTAGACAAGTCATAGATAGGCTAGAATGGTCAGTTGGTTTAGGCAAGTCATAGATAGGCTAGAATGGTCAGTTGGTTTAGGCAAGTCATAGATGGGCTAGAATGGTCAGTTGGTTTAGACAAGTCATAGATAGGCTAGAATGGTCAGTTGGTTTAGGCAAGTCATAGGTAGGCTAGAATGGTCAGTTGGTTTAGGCAAGTCATAGGTAGGCTAGAATGGTCAGTTGGTTTAGGCAAGTCATAGATAGGCTAGAATGGTCAGTTGGTTTAGGCAAGTCATAGGTAGGCTAGAATGGTCAGTTGGTTTAGGCAAGTCATAGGTAGGCTAGAATGGTCAGTTGGTTTAGGCAAGTCATAGGTAGGCTAGAATGGTCAGTTGGTTTAGGCAAGTCATAGGTAGGCTAGAATGGTCAGTTGGTTTAGGCAAGTCATAGGTAGGCTAGAATGGTCAGTTGGTTTAGACAAGTCATAGATGGGCTAGAATGGTCAGTTGGTTTAGACAAGTCATAGATAGGCTAGAATGGTCAGTTGGTTTAGGTAAGTCATAGGTAGGCTAGAATGGTCAGTTGGTTTAGGCAAGTCATAGATAGGCTAGAATGGTCAGTTGGTTTAGGCAAGTCATAGATAGGCTAGAATGGTCAGTTGGTTTAGGCAAGTCATAGGTAGGCTAGAATGGTCAGTTGGTTTAGGCAAGTCATAGATAGGCTAGAATGGTCAGTTGGTTTAGGCAAGTCATAGGTAGGCTAGAATGGTCAGTTGGTTTAGGCAAGTCATAGGTAGGCTAGAATGGTCAGTTGGTTTAGGCAAGTCATAGGTAGGCTAGAATGGTCAGTTGGTTTAGACAAGTCATAGATGGGCTAGAATGGTCAGTTGGTTTAGACAAGTCATAGATAGGCTAGAATGGTCAGTTGGTTTAGGCAAGTCATAGGTAGGCTAGAATGGTCAGTTGGTTTAGGCAAGTCATAGGTAGGCTAGAATGGTCAGGTTGTTTAGACAAGTCATAGGTAGGCTAGAATGGTCAGTTGGTTTAGGCAAGTCATAGGTAGGCTAGAATGGTCAGTTGGTTTAGACAAGTCATAAATAGGCCAAAGTCAGTGGTCAGTTGGTTTAGACAAGTCATAGATAGGATAGAGTGGTCAGTTGGTTTAGACAAGTCATAGATAGGATAGAGTGGTCAGTTGGTTTAGACAAGTCATAGATAGGCTAGATTGGTCAGTTGGTTTAGGCAAGTCATAGATAGGCCAGAGTTAGTGGTCAGTTGGTTTAGACAAGTCATAGATAGGCTAGATTGGTCAGTTGGTTTAGACAAGTCATAAATAGACCAAAGTCAGTGTTCAGTTGGTTTAGTCAAGTCATAGATAGACCAGAGTGTTCAAAATTATTAATACAATGAGTTGAGTGAGTTAGGAAGTTAGTTGGTTACTTTACTCAACTCTTTAACCTACTGTACAGTAGCTTAGTTTAGACAAAGTTCTCTATAAACAGCTTATAGTAAACAAAAAAGCCTCGTTTTGATGTTAAACAGTGCCTTATGCCTGTATCCCAGGGCTATAGCAATATAAAGGCCAGCATTGGGGTGTTTCTTTTCCTACAACCCACGAATAGAATGTCTACTTCGTGTAACACGTGATCGACCGGTTCGATCAGGCCGGGGAGCTCATCGATCTCCTTTCTCAAGCCGAGATCGCCCCCAGAAATATTAATCTTTTGTAGACTTGGACTTATCTTTCGTGGTATCAACAATTTATCAGCCGTTAGGGAAAATTTCATGGCTAGACGCGTAATATTGATTTACTTACCCCCCCCCCCCCCCCCCACAAACACACACTGGACCACGTATTAAAATAATGTGCGGGGCGTTACGATGGTCCATTGTAATAAAGCGGGAGTGCGCTCCCCTAAACTTGCCGATAGAATCGGGAGATTGAAATGGTAGGGATGTTTGTGACAAAACCGTTCGATTTTTCGAGAACACTCACAGAACCAATACGTTCCTGGAGTGTTATGCTTTAGGAGAATATCACATAAAATCATAAAATTCTAAAGGGTTTTTAAAAAAATGGAAATAGGGTAAATTGTCACTTCCGGTTACTGGAAATCGCTCAAAAGTTAATTGAAATCTACTTTTCTAAAAAAAAAAAAACGGAGCTGAGATAAGATCTTCCTTACCCCTGTATTCAGTGTTAACGTCATAATAGGGGCACATCAGTATGTAAGAATCACATATTATAGATAGTACACTGGGTTGCTAATTTGTGGTAAATCTGTGTCAACATTTTAAATTATTTATTAGAGGTACACATTATTTGAAAAGACTTACCCATTATAGGCATCTTGATGGCAGGAAGTGTGAGTTGTCGCGTGGTTAATCCAAGAGTTCTATGGTAAGCACCTGTTGCAGGAAAGGTTAATCTTTAGTTGGCTCTTAATCCCATCTTTCCTTCATGGCTGATCACTTTTAGATGAAAATATTATCACTGGTATTACAGTAAAATGGTGGCATACGGGATTGGTATCCTTTGGAATAGGTATTGAAGGTGTCACAGGGTGTCACATGTAAATGGTGTTGATGGTGTCGCCGATGTAAAACGTAAGTGCTATTGATAGTAGCACACTTTTCTCGTGTATACTGGATCGGTGGTATTACAGGTATCTCGTGGGAAAGGTGTTGAAGGTGTCGCGGGGTTACAGGTATATAGTGTTGATGGTGTCGCCGATGCTACAGGTAAATGGTGTTGATGGTGGCGCTGATGTGAAGGTAAGTGGTGCTGATCGTTACACTCTTTCCTCGTGTATGCGGTGTTGATGTTGTCACAAGCCAACTCTATTGATGATTTCGCTAGTAAATGGTGCTCTTGTCATACAGGCTTCACTTGTGATTAGGTAGCCACCGTCGTTATGTAATGGTAAGTAGCTTACAGCTCTGCTCATGTAATGATGGTGCTGTATCTGTATAAGGTAGATTACTGCTGGGGCTGGATTTAGTAGATTACTAATATCCGGATTAAGCAGACTGAGAATTGGCGTAAGTCTATTCTAAGAAACACAAACAAAAGAGAAGAAAAAAAACATTACTAATTTAGCCAAACAAGGTTGTAAGGGAAAACCCGTTTCTTAAAATATACAAACTGTAGGCTAGTTGCAACACTTCCGATTATAGCTCTCAGTTCAGCCCCTTTAAAATAAAAAAAATTACCTAAGTAAAAATGAAGTGTATATAAAAAATATTCGTTATTGTAACTATGCTTGACAAAAATGAATTGTTTAAGTTGTTAATTTGTTATTCTAAATTTAACAACATTCAAACACCTTATTAGTTTTTTTATCAACTCTGAAATGTAAACAGCACTAAAAAAAAAAAAAAAAACTCGGATTAGTGTGTATAAAAAGTGCATACCAATTACCGCGACACTGCCATGATAACACAGTAAACAAACAAGCGGATGATGAACGATCCTTCCCGCTAATTTTATCGGAAATTCCCAGTCAATAAACAGCTCACAGTACAATGGTTTACAATTAGGGGAAGATGTTCTTGATTATAAAATGTTTTTTTTTGTTGGTGTATTTTTTATTGCGTTTCTTATTTATGTAGGTTAATTTAAAAACAGCCTTACGTGAATGTTTGTAGATAACTCTAAAAAGAATATTTGTTTTTAACATTAATTGAAACTACTACGTATATTTTGTAGATAATGTTTCTATTAGCTAGATAATGTTTGTGTGTAAATTAAAAAAACAACAACTTTATTTTAAACACTTATTCTAAATGAAAGGTATATTTTGTTTTGTTATACACGTAAATAATGAACAGAGAGGTATTAAATTAGGGAATAGGGTATTACACCCCACCCCCCGTCAATAACCCCCCCCCCCCCGCTGGACGTTCCCACCCCACCCCCCGACATTATCCCCTGGTGTAATGACAAGGGGTAATTGCTCCAAGGGGTTGTACGGGGGAGGCGTGGCACATGTTCGGGGGGTAATTGACGGGGGGGGTAATGTCCTAGTCCCATTAAATGAATGGTTCATGAGATGCTCATATCGTCTGGGGGGGGGGGGGGGGGGGGTATAGGATGATGTGAGAAATGTGTGTAACATGACAGTGTTTTGTATTCTGACAAGGCTGATGGCAGTCACTGGCAGTGTGACACCGTGTGACAAATGTCACTGTCTGTGGCCACTTGTGACAGTGGAAATGTATGCGAAAGTTTGTAACAGTTCATGACAGTTTGTGACAACTGAATGTGTAAGGTCCAGAAAGTCTGTTGTCTTTTGTTATTAAATGCAGTGTTTCTTTCATGCATCTCTTTGGGGGGGGGGGGGGGAGGAGTGACATATCCTACCTGAAGCTCATCTACCGCCCCCCCCTACCCCTCGAACAGAATAGAATTTAAATAGAAAATATATACTTTTACCAGTCCCCCCTTCCAGTTTGAAGTTCCCCACCCCCTAGCGACAGAAAAAAAGACCGAAAGAAACGCTGATTATATGTAACACCCACTCCAAGTCCCTACCTACCGTCGACCTCTCTATCATACAGTTGCCACCCCCCACCTCTCCACCCCACCCCCCCACCTCTCCACCCCACCCACGTATCTCAAGTATAACTGTCCTCAGCCCATCCGTCATTGTTTCAAATGTCAACATTGAATCTCTGCACTTTAATATCCAAACAACACATTTAAAGTGCTACATTTATTTCATATCTTAGGTTTACGAATTTCCTTTTGTTTCTAAATACTTTGATTATATGTTGGCAGACGTAGGAGAATGTTAGCGGCATTCCCGAACCCAGACTTCAACCCCCTCCCCTTTTAACTGGTGATGTCGAAGTGTAATACGCCCCCACCCGCCACGACACCCCCTCCTCTTGTCAGTGCACTCTATGAGGCTCAATGTCACTGTGGTATTTACATAAAAGGTAAATCAGGATTGTGTTTTATTCTGATCCAACTGGGGGATTTGTTTTAGTAAGAGCAGACAATGTTGGGCCAGACCTGTTAGTGTAAAACATGGAATATCCGTAGTGTGATGATAGACGTCAAACGAATTGGAGGGGAGGGGGAGCGGGGGTGCAGGCGTCCCTGTTATGTGGGTATACATCTATATGTGGAGGGGGAGGTTTCCCTGTTATGTGGGTATACATCTATATGTGGAGGGGGAGGTTTCCCTGTTATGTGGGTATACGTCTATATGTGGAGGGGGAGGTTTCCCTGTTATGTGGGTATACATCTATATGTGGAGGGGGAGGTTTCCCTGTTGTGTGGGTATACATCTATATGTGGAGGGGGAGGTTTCCCTGTTATGTGGGTATACATCTATATGTGGAGGGGGAGGTTTCCCTGTTATGTGGGTATACATCTATATGTGGAGGGGGAGGTTTCCCTGTTATGTGGGTATACGTCTATATGTGGAGGGGGAGGTTTCCCTGTTGTGTGGGTATACATCTATATGTGGAGGGGGAGGTTTCCCCGTTATGTGGGTATACATCTATATGTGGAGGGGGAGGTTTCCCTGTTGTGTGGGTATACATCTATATGTGGAGGGGGAGGTTTCCCTGTTATGTGGGTATACGTCTATATGTGGAGGGGGAGGTTTCCCTGTTGTGTGGGTATACATCTATATGTGGAGGGGGAGGTTTCCCTGTTGTGTGGGTATACATCTATATGTGGAGGGGGAGGTTTCCCTGTTATGTGGGTATACGTCTATATGTGGAGGGGGAGGTTTCCCTGTTGTGTGGGTATACATCTATATGTGGAGGGGGAGGTTTCCCTGTTATGTGGGTATACGTCTTCATGTGGAGGGGGAGGTTTCCCTGTTATGTGGGTATACGTCTTCATGTGGAGGGGGAGGTTTCCCTGTTGTGTGGGTATACATCTATATGTGGAGGGGGAGGTTTCCCTGTTATGTGGGTATACGTCTTCATGTGGAGGGGGAGGTTTCCCTGTTATGTGGGTATACGTCTTCATGTGGAGGGGGAGGTTTCCCTGTTGTGTGGGTAGTCGACTTTAATGTGGAGGTGTGTCCATCTTGTGTGGGAAGACGTATCTCCACACTTATATAGATTGGCCCCAGCTTGTTTCGACCTACCGAACGTTATTTATACGCGGATGATTTTACTGTCAGCACTGAGATATTACGTGGGGGTATGGGGGTAGGGGTGGGGGTGGAACGGGGAGAGAAGGGGTCGGAAATATATGTCTGAGACAGCAAACACGTAGATGTATGTGTCAACACCGGCATCAGACACACTGGTGCCGGTTAAAGGAATTTTTTTTTTTCGTTATCCGAACAGACGTCTGGTTATTCCATTCCGTATCCGACGCAACTAGTTCATGTATCTTGTCAAAGCACTGATTAAACACTGTGTTTGTGTTTGTCTGCTGATGATTAAACGCTGTTTGTCTGCTGTTCTTGTTGCTGATCGATTTTATACGGTAAACTGATAGCGTTGTTTGAAATTTTTTACAAACTATTTCTAAAAGAAAACTGCGTTGTAAGCAAACGAAAACGTACAGTTAACAATAAATAAACATGTTTCTATTTAACAGAGATGTTGATATATATAGGGGAGAGCACCCTTAGAAGTTAGTCTTCACAGAGTTGTGTTCACATATCACGGCCAAGGGGAGATCTATCACATGTAAACAAAGTCACGTGCCCCTGTCTACACACATCTACTACCCACCCTCAGCCCCCCACCCACACGGTGTCTATAAACGTGTCTTACAAGCTGGTGTTGATGTCAAGCTTTTGTTAAACAAATCACAAGACAAAGGATCAATGTACACTCTAGTCTTTTATACTTACAAGTTGATGTTTTTTTTTTGTTTACGGTTCTCAACGGCGTTTGTCGCAAAGTAGGTCAAAGGTCATGTACGCAAAGGTTTGTTTACTTGCTATTTATAGCACCCTATTTTTAACACGACGGTGTGTTCTGAAATACTCTGTAACGCCTGCAGAAGATGGGGGGGGGGGGGGGGGGGGGGGAGTGATGACACAAGACCTCATGCAGTATCAGTTAGGAAAGTGTATGGGTCGCCGTGGTTGAGGGGTAGGGCGAACGACTGCTATCCTGAATTCGCCTAGCCATGTTGTGTGATGAATCAAGCAACGGTAATGTCGATAACCGTGATGACTGTTGAAATCTACTCCAACTGTCATTTTAATGGTCAGGTACGAAAGTTACAGACGAACTAGATTGGAGTGTGTGCAGAATTACCAATTTAAAAAAAGAATGATATCACACAATCTTATGAATTTTCTCAAAACGTAGATCTAATTTACAATGTAACATTTCTTACAATTTCAGTATGCGGATACGATTAACGATAAGAAATATTCAAATTGTCGCATTGTGTCAGATTGAAGTTGTCGTCTTTAAGTCCGGGTACAATGTATCTCGGGTTGGAGTGCAGAGTTTGATGCGAGAAAAAGCGTGTTTGTGTGTGTGTGTGTGTGGTATGTGGTGTGATGTGGTGTGTGGTGTGTTGTGATGTAGTGTGGTGAAGTGTGGTGAAGTGAGGAGTGATATAATGTGGGGGGTTTAGTGCAGTGTAGTGTGGTGTGGTGTGGTGTGTAGTGTTTTGTGGTATGCTGTGCTGTGCTGTAGTGTGGTGTGATGTGGGGTAGTGTGGTGTCGTGTAGTGTTGTGTGGTATGCTGTGCTGTACTGTAGTGTGGTGTGGTGTTGTGTAGTTGTGTGGTATGCTGCGCTGTGCTGTAGCGTGATGTGGTGTGGTGTTGTGTGGTGTGCTGTACTATGCTGTAGTGTGATGTGGTGTGGTGTTGTGTGGTATGCTGTGCTGTACTGTAGTGTGGTTTGGTGTTGTGTAGTGTTGTGTGGTATGCTGTGCTGTGCTGTAGCGTGATGTGGTGTGGTGTTGTGTGGTGTGCTGTACTATGCTGTAGTGTGGTGTGATGTGGGGTAGTGTGGTGTGGTGTAGTGTTGTGTGGTATGCTGTGCTGTAGTGTGGTGTGATGTGGTGTGGTGTAGTGTTGTGTGGTATGCTGTGCTGTGCTGTAGCGTGATGTGGTGTGTTGTAGTGCTGGCACACAGAGGACGAGGGGTACAAAAGAACCAATACGCCCGAATATCGTGTTGCAAGTTAGTCTTCTATCCCCTTCTTATGGGTACGCCAACGTTACCCGATATCTTGAGTGAATTATGGAATGGTTTGTTCAGAGACAACGAAAACCAAATGTCAGCCGGTAAATATCTGTTGAGTGTTTTATACTGCCATAATCTGGCGACACTTTTACGGTCTGGTTTTGATTAGCACTGTGTCGTGACTAGAAGGTAGTGTCTGTAACCTGACGGTAGACAGGCATTGGCACGATGTGTCTTTACCTCAAGTAAGACACTGATTGTCGTCATGACGTACAGACCTCAATGTGTCTACATCAACAGAACGAGTCTTGATGAGCAGACACCACAGTGTTAAGACACGTCATGACGTACTCAGGGTGTCTAGTGCAACAACACACCTGATGACGTATATGTTTCAGTGTTTGTAGACACCAACGCTATTTGTGACGTTTTGAAGTTCACATCACAACTGTGCTAATCTAATTACTTTGAATGAATGTTTTGTGTGCGTAGCCACAATTAGCTAAAGTGTCACATGTGACACCATTGGTGACATGTTACAAACACACCAAACGTGTGTCACACCACTGTTGTCACATATCCAGGACGAGTATCAAGAATGTGAAACTCCCCCACCCCCTAATCCCGCGAGTCATCACCACCCAGGCCTAGATGTCCCCACCCAGGCCTAGATGTCCCCACCCCACCCATCTGAGCTGGATATAGCACCATCTATCTTTAGATCAAGTTTCCTTTAACGACCTTCATTAATCTTACGCCGGCTTCCTCCCAGCCTAAGACAACACTACCTACAGTGTTTACAAATAAACATCAACAATAATTTTAATGACGTCAACAAACGGTGTGATATGAAAAACGTCAGGGGAAGGTTTCTTTCCTTACATGTAGTGGTATGCTATAACAGACATACATATGTGTATCTATTTAGATGTGTTCTAATGAAGTTCAGTGGCGTCGCTAGGTCGGATGTCACCCAGTGCGACACCTTTTTTTTCTCTCTAAATTTTACATTTGGTGTCACATTCAATACTAATGTTTATAGTCGGTTGTTAATACAGCTGGGTGTAACATTGTTTGTATGTTTACGTCACGGTGTGTTCCATCCCCCCCCCCCCCAATTATGTATTTCAAATATTTTTTTTTAAACTCTAGTTAACCATTCATTGAACTGGCAAAAAACATATTTATTGTATATATCTTGCAATTGTTTTTGTCTTGATGTCACACCCACGTGCTATCACATTAAATATAGTTATTCCCTAAAGTAACTTTACAATAACCTTTACATTTCCCACATTGAAATATCCCCATTTAAAAAGTGCTGAAAAGGGAGCCCTTAATATAACTCAGTCAAGACAATTGTCCTTTAGAAAAAAAATGTATTCTACTCTAAGCTTCTATTAAAACCACGAGATCGTGTAAACCTAGAAGTCATAAAAGTGTAATTGTGTCGCGAAATAAAGTAATAAAAGTCTATTTGTATCGCTAAATAAAGTAATAAATCGCTAAACATTTTTGAAAATCCGTGAAGCAGTATAGTGCAGTAAGTACCTTGCCAAAAACGTAGTAATCTTAGTTATTTAAGTCAGAAGAATTTTAAAAAGTTGTGTGTTGAATGGGCTCGTATTATAGAATTGTATTTTAGGGTTGTATTTTAGAATTGTATTTTAGAATTGTATTTTAGAATTGTATTTTAGAATTGTATTTTAGAATTGTATTTAAATTCTAGAGTTGGTGCCACATGTCTACTTACCTGACTTACGAGGCTAATGTTTAGTCCACGGTCGTGAGTTCGAATCACACAAATTCCCAAACATGACCCAACTAGAAGATTGTAGACACTAGTAAATAAACACACACCTACCTACACATTTACGTACTACCATCATCTTTATTTTAACTCTGTCATTCTTAATTCATCCACCGGTCACTAATTAACGTGTGCTAATTACTTCCGGCTATCAGCGCGTCACTAGGGGAAATCACCGTTGACTGAACTACCTTTAATTTACCTTCCGGTTACCTGCCCCTCCCTACTTGTAGTATTAACGTAACAATATTGACGACTAACCTTGGGGGACTGATAGGGTAGGGAGGGCCTATTGGGGGGGGGGGGGTGGTATTGACGGGGGAAAAATGAATATATACCTAGAGGCGAAACATGAAAGTGGTTTGAAAAATGATTAACAATTGTCAGACCAGTTGTCGGTTTTAAATTAGTTTGGGGGTGGGGGGGGGGGGGGGTGAAGTAAAGAGCCATTATTTTCAACATTACGTCTGCTTAAAATGTTTAATGCGTAGTACACAAAGCTACATTTGTGACACGATATTAAAATTTGTAAAAAAAAACCTGATGTTTTATATTAGAACTGTGTTAGGTAGGTTGCAAGAGACAAGCCGAGGTTATTAAGTCGATAAGTCGAAGCTTTTGGTTCCCAAGCAGAGAGTTTTAATCCGAACGTCTTAACTATACGTACCACGGACAAAGGTCTAGACCAGGGGTCGGCAACCTTTTGAGACGGAAGAGCCAAAAGTTACAATTTACAAAATTTACCAGTTTTTAAAGAGCCACTAACATTTTTATTTCAACATTTTGTATTTGATAAGGATTAGGTAAATCATTTGATTTGTTATTTAAAATAAATAGCTTTTAAATATGAAATAATATTAACTCATATAAAAACATACACATGTGTCGCCAGAATAATAAAATTATTAATCAAATAATATACTATCCCAATCCACTTTAGAAGATGTTAATTTTTTTTTAATTTTTTTGTACGCATAACACCAGCTTAGGATGTGTCTCCAATTAGCCAGTCGGGCCTTAATACGACAAACTCAAACTGTCTTGGATATCGGGTTGACTATCGCGTATCGGTCGCTCATGTCGTTGGGTTCTCATCAGGCTTTTATTTCACCCTACTGAACGCAGGGTAAACTTGTATCCAATCGTCCATTGGAAATGATACTATACAATCTATCTATATATATAATTCTTTTCTGGGAGACGTTAGAAAACAAGCTGTAAGCGCGCCGAGCAGTCCCCTCTTTTCCTCTCTAGGTATATCGCAACCACCCCCACACCCACATGGTCTGGTGAGCTGTAGTTCACGCTAAATGTTTGCATCGTAGAGCCGGGTTTAGTGACGGCCTTTAGGGACAGATAATTTAGTTTAAAACTATTTTAAACTTAGGGGAAGTAACAAAGTGGAGGCTGCTTTCACGTGGGTGGGGGTGGGGGGGTAGGGGTTGGGGGAAAGGAGGGTTTTAGTGTTTTAAAGCAAATATTTTCAGTGGCAGCATTGGTACTGTCGAATTCACAAATTATGAATTACTGAAAAGTAGACAATAAAACGACTAAATAGCGGCGTATGATACGCCGCGGGTCGGCTCGTTATTAATATTTGTTCAAGGGGCTGGAAAGCCGCATCTTGACATCAAAGGACCAGGTTGCCGACCCCTGACTTAGATTATTGTATAGCTCAGGGGTCGGCAACCTGCGGCTCGCGAGCCACATGCGGCTCTTTTGATATCAAGATGCGGCTCTCCAGCTCCTTGAACAAATACTAATAATCTTAATAAAAAATAAAAATATTTGAAATAAAAAAAAAATGTTAGTGGCTCTTTAAAACCAGGTAAATTTTGAAAATTGTAACTTTTGGCTCTTCCGCTTCAAAAGGTTGCCGACCCCTGGTCTAGATTATCCCGGAACGGGAATCCATAAATAAAATTAAATCTTTTAAACCACGGGTTCCCAACCTGGGGGTCGCGACCCCCCTGGGGGTCGCGAAGGTCTTTCTGGGGGGTCGCCAACTGGTATACTAAACCTTAATAATTTGAAACAAAACATACATATTTAGAAGAATTTTTGAAATTCGGCTTCATTAACATTACTGGAAATGTAATAGAGAAGAAACAAAGCGCACTGTATAAAGTTGTTCTCAGTCACGAATCTATGAAATCTTCAAAACTAAAGTGTCATTTGAGACGAGTCGTTCGGAACACACCAAAAAATATATGGAGTTCTTTCGTCGGTAAGAAGCTAGTTGCAAACGCCAGAAACTTGATCGAACAGGACGTTTTTACCAGTATTAGTGCAAGCATCAAATGAAGTCGCGATAGAAAATGCTAAGCAAAAAAAAAAAAAAAAAAAAAAAAAAAAAAAAAAAAAAAAAAAAAACAATAGGAGAAAATCTCATCAAACTTTGCATGTACGTAAATGTTAAAAATAACACATTTTTATCGAAATTAGGCTTTCACCATTGTTTGCTTTTCAAGTTGATAAATCAACAGACGTGAGTTCGTGTTCGCAGTTGCTGGTCTGTGTCTATATTCATGCTGAATATAGCAAAGAAGAGTTGATCTTTTTGTGAAGATAGCATGGAGAAAATAAATACCTTTTTTGAAACTGGATGATTAAAATGGGTTAGAACGGCTGTGGGGGTTTGTAAGGATGGTGCGCCATCTATGTTTTGCTCAAAATCGGGCTTTCAGAAAAAAGAACAGATTTAGCTCCCTAACCACTGCCCTAACCAATCGACATCAAGAGTCCATTGCTAGTATAAGTCGTAAATTATATAAAATCTGGAGCCTTCAAAGAACTGAGCAAAAACATTAATATAGATCACGAGATTCTGCTCTTCTACGCTACAGTAAGCTGCTGTCAAACGAAATGTTGTAAATTGTGTTTTTGAATTGAAATCTGAAATCAAATTGTTCTTGGAAGTGCAAAGGAAACAAGACTTTTTGGTATACTTAAAACGAAATAGAGTGGTTGGAGAGAGTATCATACCTAGCAGATATGTTCGATCATCAAGATAAGCTTAATTTGAAGCTTCAGGGAAAATGAACGTATATTATAACTTTCCATGATAATCTCGGGGCCTTTTTATCAAAGATGCAAAATCGGTAAAGAAAATAAATCTTGGAAATATTGTAAATTTGAGAAACTCTGCGGTGTGGTAGATTAATCTGATTGTGAGATAATAAAATTTTTGAAAGAAGCGATTTCTGGGCATCTTGAATCTCTTGAAAACGAACTGCATCGCTATTTCTCTGAGCTGAAAAAAGAAGAATCTGCATTTACGCATTACTCATTCTCTTCTTCCCTTGATGTTGCCAGCATTCCCGATGAATTACAAGATGAATTCTTTGATTTGCAGAATGATTCCGAGTAAGATGAAAAACTGCAGACACAATTTTGGTGTAGTATTCATACCCAAACGTAAAATTTATCGAATTTTCGATAATATATTTTCAACACTATTCTTCGATTAAAAACAAAATTAAGATAATTATAATGACATAGGTTGGCGTTAACAGAATTTTTTTAAAAATTAAAAACTTAACCACGAAGGTTTAGTGAATAGTATTCAATTTTACTCATGCTATTAAAATAGTTATTAAGAGTAGTTCATATTGAAAGTCTACTAGAAAATCTTATTTTAGTGCTTATTAATGTCCATACTAATTTCGGCTTTTTAATTCTATGGGGGTCGCGGGTCACTTACTTTTTATAAAAGGGGTCGCCACTCGAAAAAGGTTGGGAACCACTGTTTTAAACTCCAACATTATTTAAGAGTTAGTGATCTTATATATACCAGTTAATAATATGTATTCTTATTGTCTTTTTGTTTATAATAGAGATTGTAAATAATATTAAATTTTAATAAATAATAACTTTTTGTCAATATTTCAAGTAACAAATATTGTTAAATTTACAAAATTAATCTAAATAAATTTTTAATGAATTCAAACCTCCAATAAAACAATGTATTTGCACCGTTTGTGTATTTTTTAAAATTCAAATTTAAGTTATTTCCCTTACCATGCGCTTTGTACTTTCTCGTATACGAAGTAAAGAGGAAGTATTGTAATCGTGCAATAAATAAAATGGGAGTGATCTTCCCTAAACGTTCTCGAATATTCTTATATAAAACAATGGGGGATGGCAACACGGGATTAAGACAATATTTTTAATCCATTTTTAATTACTTAAACTTTTAAAAATAGAATAGAATCTCGGAGAAAAAAAGAATTGCGCACCAATTGAACGCCAAACAATATGTGTATAATATGCGGAGTATTATTTGTACTTTATAAATTCATATTCTTTTTTTGAGAAATCGGAAAAAGCGTAAATTACTACTTCCGGTCAACGGAAATGACTCAAAATTCGACAGAATGCAGACAATTAGATCTTTTACTTACATGTGAAATTCCTTTTATCTACCAGAAACAGTGTACAGTTATAGGCTTTTGAAAAATTGAAAGTAGAATACCGGTTACCGCAAATCGATGAAAAATTGATAAAGAACAATAAATTTGATATAATACTTATATATGCAATTTTATCAACCTAGCTGTAACGGTACTCAAGTTATCTTATTCAAAGACACACACACACACATACACAACACAAACATACGGACACAATTGCAAAACTATGTTTTTCCGACTCAGAAAGGTGTAAAACGTCAAGATTTGTAAAAAAATCTCTTTTTTTTTGCACGATTACAATACTTCCTCTATACTTCGTATACAAGAAAGTAAACACAAGTTTTGTGATTCGGTATTTTGCTACACCCATGAGAGTGGTAGTGTATAGAAATTCGATGTGATATGAGAGTGGTGGTCTTCATATATGTGATGTGATATCAAAGTGGTAGTCTACAGAAATGTATCAGTGTAAGAAATGTGACGGATGTTTTCATGTCTGAGTTTCAATTAGGGATAGACAAGTTAGTAGGAAGTACCTTGAAATAGGGAGTAACTAAATAATCTAATAGAATAGCGAGTGTTTATTGTTTATGTTTATTATTATTTCTTTAATATTGAGTGTTGCAGTACAATATTTTTATGAGTTATGAGCATGAAATAATATAACTATTAATATTTGGTCATGGAGATGAAGAGCCGCATCTTGACATTAAAAGAGCCGCATGCGGCTCGCGAGCCACAGGTTGCCGACCCCTGGTCTAGACTCTATGCACTCAGTACAAAGGTCTAGACTATATGCACTCAAAACGAGGTCTAGACTATATGCCTTCAGAGCAAAAGTCTAAACTATCACTAAAACAACTATCTAGACTATGTGCACTAAGAACAAAGTTCACGTACACAATCTTATAAATGTGTTGCTGTGTAAAAAGCGTATAATCCTAATCGGTAGATTTTCACACCCGCTGAAATCATGATTTAATCCCTAATCCCTCCCATGTGTGACATTATATAACAAAATATTTTAACGGCAATGGTCACACGTGAGAGCTATGTTACACAACAGTTTTCAGGTGTCTCGTGAGGCTAGATGTGTCGTGGTGCTAGCTGTGTCGTGAGGCTAGGTGTGTCGTGGTGCTAGGTGTGTCGTGAGGCTAGGTGTGTCGTGAGGCTAGGTGTGTCGTGAGGGTAGGTGTGTCGTGAGGGTAGGTGTGTCGTGGTGCTAGGTGTGTCGTGAGGCTTGGTGTGTCGTGAGGCTAGGTGTGTCGTGAGGCTTGGTGTGTCGTGAGGCTAGGTGTATCGTGAGGGTAGGTGTGTCGTGAGGCTAGCTGTGTCGTGAGGCTAGGTGTGTCGTGAGGCTAGGTGTGTCGTGATGCTAGGTGTGTCGTGAGGCTAGGTGTGTCGTGAGGCTAGGTGTGTCGTGAGGCTAGGTGTGTCGTGAGGCTAGGTGTGTCATGAGGCTAGGTGTGTCTTGAGGCTAGGTGTGTCGTAAGGCTAGGTGTGTCGTGAGGCTAGGTGTGTCACGCGGCTAGCTGTGTCGTGAGGCTAGATGTGTCGTGAGGCTAGGTGTGTCGTGATGCTAGGTGTGTCGTGAGGCTAGGTGTGTCGTGATGCTTGGTGTGTCGTGAGGCTAGGTGTGTCGTGAGGTTAGGTGTGTCGTGAGGCTAGGTGTGTCGTGAGGCTAGGTGTGTCGTGATGCTAGGTGTGTCGTGAGGCTAGGTGTGTCGTGATGCTAGGTGTGTCGTGAGGCTAGGTGTGTCGTGAGGCTAGGTGTGTCGTGAGGCTAGGTGTGTCGTGAGGCTAGGTGTGTCGTGAGGCTAGGTGTGTCTTGAGGCTAGGTGTGTCGTGAGGCTAGGTGTGTCTTGAGGCTAGGTGTGTCGTGAGGCTAGATGTGTCGTGAGGCTAGGTGTGTCGTGGTGCTAGGTGTGTCGTGAGGCTAGGTGTGTCGTGAGGGTAGGTGTGTCGTGAGGCTAGGTGTGTCGTGAGGCTAGGTGTGTCGTGAGGGTAGGTGTGTCGTGAGGCTAGATGTGTCGTGAGGCTAGGTGTGTCGTGAGGCTAGGTGTGTCGTGAGGCTAGGTGTGTCGTGAGGGTAGGTGTGTCGTGAGGCTAGGTGTGTCGTGAGGCTAGGTGTGTCGTGAGGCTAGGTGTGTCGTGAGGCTAGGTGTGTCGTGAGGGTAGGTGTGTCTTGAGGCTAGGTGTGTCGTGAGGCTAGATGTGTCGTGAGGCTAGGTGTGTCGTGAGGCTAGATGTGTCGTGAGGCTAGGTGTGTCGTGGTGCTAGGTGTGTCGTGAGGCTAGGTGTGTCGTGAGGCTAGGTGTGTCGTGAGGCTAGATGTGTCGGGGGGCTGGTTGTGTCGTGAGGCTGGTTGTGTCGTGAGGCTAGGTGTGTCTTGAGGCTAGTTGTGTCGTGAGGCTAGGTGTGTCGTGAGGCTAGGTGTGTCGTGAGGCTAGGTGTGTCGTGAGGCTAGGTGTGTCGTGAGGCTAGGTGTGTCGTGAGGCTAGTTGTGTCGGGGAGGGGGGGGGCTAGCTGTGGGGGTGGGGGTAGCTGTGTCGGGGGGCCAGGGGCGCAGCGAGAGTTTTCAGCACCTCAGCAAGCAGCTGTAGAAAGTAAAGTTCCCTTTTTCCCTTTCGAACATGACTGTCCTTGGGGCAAGTAAAGTAGAGTTTACCTGTTTTTGTGACCTCGGTGTATGAAAAGATAGTGTGGTCAGCATTATGCCCAGCCGTCTTTACTTTCCCTAACGTGAGTTTGTACCCATTAGAGCTGGTGGACTCGGTGACGTTCTACTGACTTGAACCCGGATTCAAATTAAAGATTTTAAGATAGCAGTCTAGCGCTCTACTTCTAGGCTACGCTAACCCGTAACAACAATATCACGGCGAAAACTAAAAAAAAAAATATTTATCTGGTCAATTATGTCGTACCTGTTTTTATGAATGTATGCATGTGTTGGTTGGTGTATGTATGTACAATTGTGTGTGTTTGTGTGAGTGCATGTGTACTTGCGTGTGTGTGTGTGTGTGCGTATTAATTTACGAGAGGTCGGGCTAAAATATGGACTTAATTATCGATAATTAAAGTTTGAATCGCACGAATAACGGCACAAATAAATAAACTGTTTCATGATATTTTCCTTCTTGTCTATTAAATGACGAAGAAACCAGATTGAAATGGAGAGTCCGCCCCAAATTAAACGACTTAAGAATGGAATGTTTAGGATAGTGACGTCTGCAACAAAATGAAAAAAAACTGGAGCTTTCATTTGTCATGTCAGTCATACAAAATGGCCGGCCCTTGCTACTTATGTCATACAATATGGTCGACCTTGATACGCTCTATTTATAACTACAAAGTGAGATGATATCATATTTTCTTGACATAGTTAAAGAAACGAGGATGTTGTAATAAAAGAACACTTGTATAAGATTATAAAATGTTCTATTATGTAAGCACCTTGTAAAAGAATTTATAGAATGTTATTATTTGTAAACACCTTGTATAAGAATATAGGATGTTATTATATGTAAGCACCTTGTATAAGAATATAGGATGTTATTATATGTAAAGACCTTGTATAAGAATATAGGATGTTATTATATGCAAGCACCTTGTATAAGAATATAGAAGATTCTAAGAATGACATGTGCTGTAATATATAAGCACTTTCTGCGATGTATAACGAATACTATATCGTGTAAGCACATTGTGTCAAAGTGAGAGATGTGTAATGGGTTTACGCACTTGGTACAAGAAATGAAGCACACTGTAATACTCGAAACTATTTGAAATGGTAGTGACGGAGGTACCATTGGTAACACCTGGTGTAAGAGAAATCACGGAAAGTGTAATATGTAAGCATTTACACTTTATTTTTAAACGATCAAAACTCATGTACAAGTAAATGAAATGAATTAGCGATGGTAAGTGGATTACGACGTGTTTAAAGCAGATTAGGATTAACTCAATAAACGTGGATTTTAAAAAAGTTGTTTACTGGTCTATGTGGGTCGTCTATCGTCACCTAACGTCTGGATTACACAGTGTCAAGGTCACGTCCAGGGTCAACTAGCTAGTAGTGACGGGGCCAATCACTCACCCCCGTCTTAAGGCACATACCTGAGGGTCATTATACCAACTGTACCTGTATTTGGCCTGTATGTGTTCGTTACATTTAGGCTGTCGACTATTGTTTGGTTAGTTTAAACAGAAGGTATTCAGTAGAGTTAGCACGACAGTCAGTTCTGATTGATGGCATTCTGTAGCTAAGCTACGTATCTTATCATGTATCCGTCTAATGTAGCCGTATAAGTTTCTATTTGTTACGTGTGTGTCTATATAGATAGCAAGCAGAGATTTTATTTCTGACAGTTGGGTTGTGTGGTCAGTAAGGTGTGGTTGTAGGGTTGTGTGGTCAGTAAGGTGTGGTTGTGGTGGTTGTGGGGTCCGTCAGTTGTGGTTGTAGGGTTGTGTGGTCAGTAAGGTGTGGTTGTGGTGGTTGTGGGGTCCGTCAGTTGTGGTTGTAGGGTTGTGTGGTCAGCCAGACGAGGTTAATTCGATTTGAACGGAAATGGATGGGGGGGGGGGGGGGGTCAGACAAGAACCAATAATATCACAACTGGGTTTAACCTGGTTATAAGCAGATTGGCTCAGCTCAAGTTTAACCAACTGGGTTGACCCGAGTTTAACCAACTGGGTTGACACATACCAGGCCGATCAACCAAAGCTTGACCAACCTAAAACAAACGATCTTAAATCTTTACCCTTCTCTATCGGATGGTTACATTAAACAACACTAACTACCCCGTGCATTAGGGCGTGGTCGGATGGTAGAGCGCACCTTAGAGGCACGAGTTCGGATCCCAGGCACCCGTCGGATTAAGTCGCTGAGTCGACTCAGAACTAATGAGTACCTAGCTCAAGTTAGGGAAACTTAAGGCGTCTGGGCATAGTGCTGGCCAGAAAGTGCTGAACTCTCTTGTCGAGGTCACAGAAACAGGTCAACTCTACTACATCTGCCTTAGGGTTCTTAACTGAAGAAAGACCATAACGCCTGACAAATCTATACATTCAAATAGTTATGTTAACACTTCACCAATTTATACATTGACAATCTATATGTAAATAAGTCATTCAGATTGTTAAAATATTTTTTTTACCTGTTAAACTTAATACCATACTCCAGAGAAATCAAACATTTCAAAATCAATGTACAATTTCCTTCAGAATGCGAATTCACTACGTTGAACTCAATAGTACATCCGTTTCAACATGAACGTCTCTATTTAAAAACCTCTTCACAAGAAACATACACCAAACTGAAAAAAGAAATCCCCGAATGAACGTACATTTAAAACCTACATACGACCACTTGCCAGTTGTATACACTCGTGCCAGTTATAAAAAAATCTGGCTAAACTTCGCGACACATCAAACATACGACACCTTTCTCGGCCCAGATTTAGCGATTAAATTTTATAGTGGCGCATGTTTTAATCCTGAACCCAACCCGCCTACATTTTTACCTGTAGATATAATACCCCGCCCCTACACCTGTGTCTAAAAATATATCCAATCAATACATTCTGACCTTGATGTATTTATCAAGATTTTTAAAAAATGTTCTCTCTTTCTTTCATTCCCGCATATCTCTTTAGAAAACCTCCTATTCATGCGGTCGAGTTTTTTACACGATTCTTTACATCCTGACTTTGGATCCTATCAAAACGTATAATCCTATTATCTATTTAGAGAAGATTTTTTTTTTTTACTTTAAAAAAGAAAAATGTACCCTATGAACTCTGGTGGGTGTGGGGTAGTGGGGTGAATAGTAGATGTGATCTGAAACAACTCGATGTAGTTTCTCAAAGAGTTGTTTACAAGTGGATAACGGACAGACCTTAAGTTATTTGGTCTTCATTTTTTCTTGTCAACATCTGCCTTACAACTGTGTCGGTGACTATCGGGAACTATATAATTATATACAGTTCCCTCCCTTACACAAAGATTGTCATTTAGAAGGGCGGTAACTTACATCCCCCGGTCCCGTCCCGTGCTCAAAAATACGACAAGATTCTGCCTTTATGGATTTTATAAGGACAACCCCTCCCCTTACACACTCTTGCGCCAATAGTGAATTTACTATCCGTTACACCACCCCTACCCCCCCCCCACCTAATCTCCCTCAACATAATGAATTTAGGGCTGTTAGCATCACCCCCCCCCCCAAATCTCTCCAAACTCAATGACTTGGGGGTCGTTAGAATCACCTCCCCCCCTTAATCCCCCCAAAACATAATGAATTTAGGGCTGTTAGCATCACCCCCACCCCCACTAGATAAAAAACCACAGCAGCCACCTGTGGTAGATATTCAATAAACAAAAAGTTCCTTCCCTCCGTTCACCACTAGCTTTATTTAGCCTGTAGCTCAGCTGTCAAACAACAGCGTTGGGTGTTTGTTGTGTTCAATGGTTTAATGCGGCGTCTCACGCTGATGACTTTTAATTAGCGCCCATTAAAACTTGTCGGCGGCGTCTTTACTCAAGCGTGACTTGTTCTTTACCCATTGACACACAACCCGTTAGGTGATGACTGATGGATTTAGGTGTATGCGCATACATACAACCATATATATATATATATATATATATATATATATATATATATATATATATATATATATATATATATATATATATATATATATATATATACTGTGTGCATATATGTATGTATGACTATATAACCCGTTAGGTGCTACACTTACGCACAGAACACACACAACCTCCCACACATATTCGTATGTGTGTCCTTATGTGTGCAGTTATATTATGTCTACAATGTTGGACTATATACCACCTTTTAAAACCAAAACCACATCGCTATAGAGAAAAGTGAAACCACCACACCACTATAGTGAAAACAACACATCGCTATATTAAAACTATTACACAGACAGCTGAAGCTCTAGAACATTCCATCCACCTTGAGCCCGAATCTCAACCAACACAAAAGAAACACGTCTGACGCCCACAACACACTAAATCCCGCACACACCAAACCACACACTTAATCCCGCACACACCACCATACCACACAATAATGGTCCTGATTGTTAAGTCAACTCGTATGTGTTCAAACATTCACAACCCCCCCCCCCCCCATACACACACACCTACCTCTCCCACCTGTTTATAAACCCAGGGTTAGCAATACAGGTGAAACTTTCACAGGGGACACGACTGTTTGCATAGCGACAACTCTAACAAATAAACGAGAATCTGTTCAAGGATTAATTGCCCCTGGTAGGTGAAATTCACTACTTACACGCATCAACGGTTTACCAGCTCAGCTAGTTGAGGCCAATTAGTACTCATCAATCAGAACCAATCACAAGCATTCACTCGTATCCAGTTCATGCAACAGGTATCTCCTCTTCCGTTACCGTGAACAGTTTCACCCCACATCCGCTTTGTGAGAACACGACAATTGCCCGCAGGACGGATACCCCCTGCCCCAGCCTCCCTCACACTACTTCCTCCCTCCCTCCTCCCCCCTGTCCTCTTGTTCACATTCTTTTTGCCCATCTCCGGGTTGACATTCTTTTGTTCACTCAACCGTGACGCGGTGTGCTGGTCAGAGCTAGGCGCAACCAGCGCCCATAACGTACAGTATGTGGCCCATACATTATACATCCCATAACGTACAGTATGTGGTCCATACATTATACATCCCATAACGTACAGCATGTGGTCCATACATTATACATCCCATAACGTACAGCATGTGGTCCATACATTATACATCCCATAAGTACAGTATTTGTCCCATACACTATACATCCCCAGTATGTGGCCCATATACCATACAACCCATAACGTACAGTATGTGGCCCATACACCATACATTCCATAACGTACAGTATGTGGCCCATACATTATACATCCCATAACGTACAGTATGTGGTCCATACATTATACATCCCATAACGTACAGTATGTGGCCCATACATCATAGATCCCCAGTACGTGGCCCATACACCATACATAATGTACATGCCATAACGTACAGTATGTGGCCCATACACCATACAACCCCAGTATGCGGCCCATACACCATACATCCCATAACGTACAGTATGCGGCCCATAACATAAAGTATGCAGCCCATTCATGCACATTACATAATGTTGACTATGTAGATTATACTATGCACAGCACATTACGTAGACTATTCAACACATACAATACACACCATATAAACTATCGTAAAGCCAAAATGACTTTAGTTTTAGATGTAAAAGGACAAATAAATAAAACAGCTATAAAAAAAACGTGATAATAACATGCTTTTAAATGCACTGAAAATAAGCAAATAAAACTAATTTGTTTTCTTTAATAAAAGCACTGGTCGTTGTTTTTTTTTTTTTTACTTTCTGGTGAAAAATAACTCAGCCGTGTAACTGTTCATAGTTGTCAACAGGCTGGTCTAGAAGTTATTTGAGATTTGTTACAAAATTCATCAATTTTTTTTATTGATATGTTTTATCGTGTCAGTTTCTAACAAATTGAGTTGAACTGTTTCTATCATGTCAGTTTCTAACAAATTGAGTTGAACTGTTTCTATCATGTCAGTTTCTAACAAATTGAGTTGAACTGTTTCTATCATGCCAAATAAACTGTTTCTATCGTGTCAGTTTTAACAAATTGAGTTGAACTGTTTCTATCATGCCAGATAAACTGTTTCTATCATGTCAGTTTCTAACGATTTGTGTTGAACTGTTTCTATCATGTCAGTTTCTGGACATGCTCAATATATTAACTTTTTCTTTGGAATTTTTTTTTTAAATTTCAGGGGACATAACCTTTAACTTTGTTCAAAAAGTAAAATAAAACATTTTAAAAATTCTTAATTGACAAAAGATAACATACGGTCTTTAAATAAAAATATGTTTTTTTTATACATTTTATATAATTCTATCAACTTATAGATATTTTTGCGACAACTACAATTTAAATTTCATATAAAACAGATGAAGCACCTTTACTTTTCTAAATACTTAATATGTATACAAGTGCAACGAAACTTCAATAATAATTCTCTCCTTCGTCCAATGCAATATCCTATTTTCCGAAATGCGAATGTCAATATTATTACTTTATTAAAATTATCGAAGATTTAATACGAAAAAAAAAAAAAATCAAACTAATTCAACTACGTACCTGAATCTACCCGATGAAGATTGCCCAGAACTGTACCCAGTCGACACACCAACTATCCAAGTTCGAATCTCCTCAAAAGGCCTCCCCAACCTACGACAACTCATAAGTAATGAACAAATCCTGCTCCTCAACTAGAGCAGACACTTGGTTCTTCTCCTCTACAGCATTCGACGTCACCACGATGCACAATACACACAAAATACACGGCCCTTACACACTACACTTCACACTACACGAAAAAAATAGAATCAACGGAACCCTTAGGTGGGTTCCCCCACACTCAACGATCTCACACTCATACAAGCACTAGAACCTTACAGCAACAAAGAACCAATCATAACCACAATTCCTCACACCAGTAACCGCAGCTTCTCCATACACACTGACAACTCAACTAACATCCCTCATTACATTCAAATTAATTACAAAAAAATCCCTCAACATCCTAGTAGCAATCAATGGAAGGAAACAAGCCTGCAAGTTCTGCTCTGCAACCTGGCACTGGACCAATCAATGCCCAGCATCAAATGCACATCTAACAGCATCACAGGATCCAGCTACACCTGCACAGCTGCCATTAACAGAACCTCCTACGCCGGTAAACCCACAAGTCACCCCAATTGCGACTGCGCAGATCTCAACTCAGCACCCTTCAACAAATATCCCTGTGCAGCAACAACCAACAGGACCTCCTAAATCTACGAACATGCAAGCCACCCCCACTACGACTGCACCGATCTCACCCAAAACTCAATTCAGGAAACCAATTAGTCCAGCCAAACCGCCAAGCAAGCCAATAACCCCTAGTACGAGCACAGCGAAAACACCAACCGTTAAACCATCTGCATCAACAACTCTCAAATCGAACTCTCCTCTACCATCCTCGCTCTACCCAGTCAATTTTACGTTTACTTTGAAACCACCTCTCGAACATAACACGCCCAGCACAGATATGCCTGAATATACAAGTCCAAAAAGGAAAAAGGAAGACAGCCCCACAGACACATAACAAACAGCAAAAAATCAAAAAGCTGCAAAATCAGTATTCGACGACAAAAAGTGTAGATTTTGCACACATCGATTCAAATCAGTTGAGGAAGCTAAAATACACGAACGCCATGAACACGGGGACTTCTTACTTTGTGAAATTTGTATTGACAAGATTCCGCACACTGATTGGACTTGGTACCTAGACATATACGGGCATTATATAAAAAACCATCCTGAAGTAACGATGAACTCCTGTCACTCTTGTAACCTATGCCTCCCTTTAGAAAGTATAAAGGCTCACACGGAAAGCCACCACCCGCCACCCAAATAATACGCTTCGAAGGAACATTGTTTTAATTATAGAAATAATAACATTTTTGTTGACAAACATGTTACAAACCAGCCTCTTTTCAATTTTTGAACCAACAAGCTTTAAATTCAATGTATCTTTTGTATTCATTTACATATTTCGCTATTTATTTACTATACTCTGTACAACAATGTAACTATCTTGTAAATATCCACCCAAACGGCGTGGAATTTACTGTATTTGTTTTAAATTGGAAAATAAGAGTATTAAAAAAAAACAAAAAAAAAAACAACAATCAAACACGCGCTGTTGTCGGCAAAATTCTTTTGAAAAGAGGCCGCTAGATATTAAGACGACTTTTGCTTCTTTATAGCGTTGGTTATGGTAGCAATGCTGGTTTTCACTCAATTCGATTTAAGTACATAAAGTAGATTTTTTTTGCCAATGCTCCATATACGAAGAATAAAAGTTAAATTATAATTAGGTCAATATACAACATGTGGGATACATTCATACACTCATTTGTTTCCGTCGTTAGCTTTTTTTACTTATAAATGGGGGTTTATGTCGAAGGGATTAAAATTTCCAGGGTGTTTATGTCCAGGGGGTTTATGTCCAGGGGGTTTATGTCCAGGGTTTTTTTATGTCCAGGATTTTTTTTGTCCAGGGGGGTTTATGTCCAGGGGGTTTATGTCCAGGGGGGGTTGTATGTCCACAGTTTTTTTTGTCCAGGGGGTTTATGTCCGGTTGGTTTATGTCCAGGGGGTTTATGTCCAGGGGGTTAATGTCCAGGTTTTTTTTGTCCAGGGGGTTTATGTCCGGTTGGTTTATGTCCAGGGGGTTTATGTCCAGGGGGTTAATGTCCAGGTTTTTTTTGTCCAGGGGGTTTATGTTCAAGGGGTTTATGTCCAGTGGGTTTATGTCCGGTTGGTTTATGTCCAGGGGGTTTATGTCCAGTTGGTTTATGTCCAGGTTTTTTTTGTCCAGTGGGTTTATGTCCAGTGGGTTTATGTCCGGAGGGTTTATGTCCAGGATTTTTGTGTCCAGTGGGTTTATGTCCTGGGGGGTTTATGTCCAGGTTTTTTTTGTCCAGTGGGTTTATGTCCAGGGGGTTTATGTCCAGGGGGTTTATGTCCAGGGGGTTTATGTCCAGGGGGTTTATGTCCAAGGGGTTTATGTCCAGGGGGTTTATGTCCAGGGGGTTTATGTCCGGAGGGTTTATGTCCAGGTTTTTTTTGTACAGGAGCATTAACTTTCACTTTAACCTTACCCGACCATAGTCAATTATCCATGGGAGGGTGCTAGGCTTTCATGACATGAGAACTGAAGCCCATGTCAATGGAAAGGTCATATGCTTTAGGTCTGAGTGCTACAACTTGAGATTTTAAACACACTAAGTATTATATGTGTACAGTCAGTGGCGTAGCGAAGTCGGGTGTCACCCGGTGCGGCACTTAATGGTGTCACCCCCCAGAGGCGTAGCGACCCTTCCCGGGGACAAACTTTCAAATTTTCGATTTGCACCCCCCCCCTCAAACTTTCGATTTGCACCCCCCCTCCCCTCAAGTTTTTCTCTATATATTTTGCTATTTTTTGCCTTGGTGTCACCCCCCTAAATGGTGTCACCCGGTGCGGTCCTCACCCCCGCCACCCCCCCTCGCTACGCACCTGTGTACAGTACATGCATGTGCAGAGCTTTTGCTATGATGTATCTCGCTTGGACTCTCTCCCAGCATACAGAAGCATGAGTTGATTGCTTTTGGATGGAGAAAAGTTTCATCCATTTATTCCAATGTTAAGCCAAATGAGCTGGCATTACTAGGTTAAGATTAGGAGGTTTGCACCATCTAAAATGTAATCTAGAAACATTGATCAGAGCTGAGCTGGAATTTGATTTAAAATTTACATTATTTAAATTGTACAAGACAGTGGAAAGTGAATAATCTTTATCAGAAACACGTGATTTTGTCATAGACGTAATTAATCTAAATAACAAACACCTGATTTTGTCAAACGATTAATTTTTTAATTAGGCCTATAAATTAATGATAGAGCAAATTAATTATTGTTTAAAAAAATTGCGGAATATGATGTGCCTTAATTTAGCCTTAGAGTATAACACGTGTTGTTTTCAATAAAAGGTTATTTATAGACGTTACAAGTAAACAACTCTAGGCCTCGTCGTGTCTTAGTGGTGTGACGTCAGATGGTAAATCGATGCAATCTCTGACGTCAGCTAATTAACCGTGGTGAACTAAATTATATTTGGAGAAAAAAATAAAATGTTCGTTTAGAAAGAGATGGTTTAACACAGTTGTGTTGGTTGTGAGAGTAGGTGAGGGGTGGGGTGTTGTGAGGGTAGGTGAGGGGTAGGATGTTGTGAGGGTAGGTGAGGGGTGGGGGTGTTGTGATGTTAAGTGGGAGTGGGGGGCAGGGTGTTGTGAGGGTAGGTGTGGGGTGGTGTGCTGTGAGGGTAGGTGAGGAGCTGGTTGTCCTTAGCTCGAAAAATATTCACCTCATATATATATATATATATATATATATATATATATATATATATATATATATATATATATATATATATATTCCTATATATGGGCTACAAATCGATCGTCGAAACATAGCCCCCCTCCCTGATCTAACCTCCGGAATTGGTTGTCATTTCTATGACCCTGGTTGTCTGTGACCTTCACCTTTGACGTTATGAATACTGATTACAATGTGATTTCGTCTTCACTTCAACTTTCCAACTTCGGTAACCCGTGACTGGAGTTTCAGACTTTCACCAAGCTAAACCTGAGCACAAGATAGATGTACCACCCCTTTAAAGTAACCTCAGGTTTTCATTGTATCCCCACTGAGATTGTCATCTCATTTACCTCAGTTACCCAAGTTACCCCAGTTACCCCAGTTACCCAAGTTACTCAAGTTACCCAAGTTACCCCAGTTACCCAAGTTACCCCAGTTACCCAAGTTACCCAAGTTACCCCAGTTACCCCAGTTACCCCAGTTACCCAAGTTACCCCAGTTACCCAAGTTACCCCAGTTACCCAAGTTACCCCAGTTACCCAAGTTACCCCAGTTACCCAAGTTACCCCAGTTACCCAAGTTACCCAAGTTACCCCAGTTAACAGTCGCCGAGTTATTTTTAACCTCGCCAACATGTCTAAAACCGCAGATATTCATGCAAGTTAGCTTAAACTACATGTTAAAAAAATTTCGTGTATTACCATATCAAACTTTGTCATCTTTCGCTGTTGGCAAATCGTATTTGATTTTAAATCTGATAGTGTCATTGCTGAATTTTTTCAAGCGATTTTCTCAATACTGAATATTTTCCTCATCTCTAGATCTTATACATGAATTCGTTTTTTTTCCAGAAGTTTTTACAAAAATAACGCTGAATAATGTTTTAAGTCTATACAGAGATACAATTCTTTTCATAGAAAACTATTTGAGTTGTTTGTTGCTCACAAATGATTAATTTCAACTTATTTATTGTACATGGCTGCAATTTAATTACATAACACGTCTGCAAATTGTAAAAAGGTTAACGGCTGCGTAATGATTTCGACTCACCTAGATAGCATAAAGAGGCACGTGCGTCTATAGAAAGCCTTAAACTTTAGGAATGTAGGCCTACGACCATAAAATTCAATTAAAATAAAAGTATTATTTTAGACCATTAGGTAGGGTAAGTAGAGTTTATCTGACTCTTTTTTAACTTGACCGATGAAGGGTTGGAATGGTGTGCGTTTTGTCCCCCGGCCGGTTATTGACCTGATGTAATCTATGTATACCGTACCCAAGTGGACTTGTGGAAGCTGGGGACTATAAAACAAGCGCCCAATCGAAGATATTTTGCTTAACCACACACAGAGAACTGACGCTGATAAAACAATAACTACGACAAAAAGGCATGAAACAATCTTTTTACTTTCTCGTATATACGAAGTACAGAGAAAGTATTGTAATCGTGCAAAAAAAAATCGAGATTTTTGCAAATCTTGACGTTTTACACCTCACTGATACGGAAAATCATAATTTGGCAATCTTGTCCGTATGTCTGTGTGTCTGTGTGTGTGTCTGTGTGTAAACATGATTACTTGAGTACCGTTACAGCTAGGTTGATGAAATTTCATATATAAGTATTTTATCAAAATCGTAGATCCGTATCAATTTTTGAGCGATTTCCAATAACCGGAAGTGGTACTTTTTCTACTTTGAATTTTTCAAAAGCCTATAACTTGAGTACTATTGCAGATAGATAAATGAAATTTCACAAGTAAGTAAAAGATCTGATTCTCTGCCTTCTGACAAATTTTGAGTAATTTCCGTTGACCGGAAGTACTAATTTACGCTATTTCCGATTTCTCAAAAAACGCACGTAAATTTATAAAGTACTAATAATACTGCGACCTATAATGCACATTTTATTAGGCGTTCACTTAGTGTGCAATTCTTTTTTTTTACGAGATTCCATTCTATTATAAAAAGTTTAAGTAATTAAAAATGGATTACAAATATTGTCTATGTCCTGAGTTGCCATCCCTCGTAGTTTTATAGAATATCCGAGAAAGTTTAGGGGAGATCACTCCCGGTTTATTTTTCTTTCACACGAGAAAAGCAAATCTCACGACGTAAGTTTAGCAATGCTGTGGTTAAATGTGTTTAATCTTGCAAGGGAAGTAACCAACAAATAAAATGAATTTTAACCGGCTTTACGTTATCATTGCCAAATATTCTACAATATTTGTTATATTTATATTCATTATAATATATTTTTAAAAACACTTGTTAACTTGATGTTAAGTTGATATTTTTGCAATATTTTTTTTATAATCAGTAATGTAATTTTGTCCATTAACAACCATAAGAAACTAGCGAAATAAAAAACAATATTTATGACGGAGATATTTAATTATGCCCCATTTGCACTTTAATTTGAATGTTTGCATTAGATAAACATTTTTACAACATGAAATAACAAACATAAACACCGACTTGAACATATTAACCGCTAACCTTTCACCCTTCCGCTAGATCGCTCACACAGCAATCTGTTCGTCACCCCCCCCCCCCCCCCCCAAACACACACACTATAAATAGTAACACATCAGCAGTTAGATCACACAGCACAGATTTTGACGCTGGGCTTGCCTTAAACACACACAGACACTCTCTCCATGGCTCGTCAGACACTCTACCGCCCCCCCCCCCCCCCCCCCTGTGCCCACATCACCCTCAGATATGATAACCCCACATCCCTTTTAACTGTTCAAACGACCCCACCACCCACCAAAACATCAGTTTCGAATATTTATTCATTTACTTATTTATCTATTTTTGTAATTCACTATTGTACAAATGTAAATGAAATCTGTGTAAAACAACAAATTTGTGTGTGTGTATGTGACTACTCTACTAGTTATTCATTTTTCTTTGGTATTTACTATGTTTATTTTACTGAATGGGATGAAATCCACGTAAACCAGCTCTGTTTTCGACTATTCTTCCACTACTGTTGTTGGCAAACATGTTACAAACCAGCCTCTTTTCAATTTTTGAACCAACAAGCTTTAAATTCAATGTATCTTTTGTATTCATTTACATATTTCGCTATTTATTTACTATACTCTGTACACCAATGTAACTATCTTGAAAATATTCACCCAAACGGCGTGGAATGTTACTGTATTTGTTTGAAATTGGAAAATAAAAGTATTAAAAAAGAAATTTAAAAAATAAAATTTAAAAAAAAAAAGAAAAAAAAAAGAAAAAAAAAAGAAAAAGAAAAAAGAAAAAAAACAACAACATGAAATACTGTATCTGGCTAAGCCTGTTGAGGGGAGCAGCTGAACAACCCCACCCTATTCATCCTATGCCCCCATGACCCCACCCACCC
Source organism: Physella acuta (assembly GCF_028476545.2). NCBI lineage: Eukaryota > Metazoa > Mollusca > Gastropoda > Physidae > Physella > Physella acuta. The sequence goes on along the minus strand of NW_026732721.1, from coordinate 35,342 downwards.
CACCGCTAGCATCGAATCATTTTAAAATCAGTGTAACATTATATCAGAATGGCACATGTTTTGTAATTATATTATTGTATTAATTATTGATGCTACCAGTCATGACAAGTTCCTTTGTTGTATACATCAGCTGTTTATACATGTATCACCTTTTAAAAATGAAAGGCATTTATGATGTACATTAATAAGTTGTACAGGGGCGTAGCGAGGGGGTGCGGACCGCACCAGGTGACACCATTTAGGGGGGTGACACCAAGGCAAAAAATAGCAAAATATATAGAGGAAAAATTTGAGGGGGGGGGGGGCGGCAAATCGAAAGTTTAAAGGGATGGGGGTGCAAATCGAAAGTTTTAGGGGCGGGGTGCAAATCAAAAACTTGAAAGTTTGTTCCCGGGAAGGGTCGCTACGCCTCTGGGGGGGGGGGGGGGGGGGTTGACACCATTAAGTGCCCTACCGGGTGACACCCGACCTCACTACGCCAGTGAAGTAGTATACCCTTTAAAATTTAATTTGTGAGTATGGGGGATTCTTTCTTTATTTGGAAGTGATCAAAAAGTTAAACTGTAATCTTGAAAAGTAATTTTTTCACTATTTATTCTCATTCATTCATAACCTTAAATGAAAGTCGCAAACCACTTAGTGGGATGTGCTTTACTGTTCAGTTATTTATTATGTAAGTCAGCAGTCATTAGGTTTAAATGACTTTAAATTAAAGTCTAAGGACTAAAATATAATATGCCTCTTTTCGAATTCAAATATTCTAAGAAGTAATTTGATAACTTTAGGTTATTACTGAATTTTTGTTGTACATAAATTCACATGTTGTCATCGTTGAATGATACAGTTATGGATTCAACCTAGCTTCAGATTCTTTGTAAATTGTGGTCATTTGTTGTATTTAGCCCCTTATAATTGTTCCCCCTTTGGGTTTTTGTACATATCAAACTTCACTTCATCACATATTTGCCATTATGTAAATTATTTTGTTATTTGTTTTATGGAAAATAAATGTTTTAAAAAAATAAACACTATTGTAGTGGTATAATTAAATTTACATATATTAGATATTACTTGCTTACTATTAAATAACAATAAAATATTTTAAAAAATAGAACCATAGGTCATTTTCGTCTCTAACGTAATTCATTTTTTACTATACATAAATATCTTATTAACTCTACTATGTTTTCAGGAATTAAAAATATGATAAAAAAGATTACAACTCTGGTACAAACTAAATGAATATTGTTTAATTTGAGTTGTACCCCTTTGATTGTAAATTTATTTAATTTGTTTTGATTTTATTTTTACAAGCTTTTTTTTTATTTTTTAATTAGTTCACCACACCACGTTTTTCACATAACCTACAATAACAAAATATAAACTAACCATGACGGTAAAACACAGCAAAGTGTATTTGGGTTCATAGGTCAGATAAACAAGACGGCTTCAGTTGTTTTGTTGCAGTTTTTTTATAATTTAGATCCGGTGTGGGAATTACGCCAGAGTTGTTGTTTTTCTGTGTGAGCATTTTATACGTGGCATTGTCGTACATTTTCACCGTGTTATTTCTTTAGTGTGTGTTCATTTACAATAGCTCGGCCTATTTATTATTAGCGTTATAGCTAAACTGATAGCACCTCCCGGGCGCAGGAATACGTCGCTATGCATCCGAAAGTATCGTTTTTAAAACCCTTCAAGCAACCCAAAGAATGTTAAAACAGTACTTAGACAATCTTCGTCATGCGAGTTACAACTAACTCAAATATCAGTTCAGCAATTAATCAAGGTATCAATATATTACAATTTTTTGTATACGATACTGTTATACTCCAATAGTGTTTAAAATAGACCGAAACAATCATTTAGTGCCGGAAACGTAACTCTATTGATTGTTGACAAAGATTAGAAACTGAATCAAGTTAATAAACATGTTAACATCACGTGGTCATGCCCTGAAGAATCTTTTGTGTGACGGATCACAAAACATCAACACATTTTTCTTTCCTCGGCTAACTTTCTGTTTATGAAAGTTGATTACAATTTTATCTTCCTGGATACCATAAACAATTCAATGGAAGTACATTTGATCTATAAACACACTGTGGCGGTGTGAATGTGCTAAGACTATTTAACTTTTTTATTAATTCAAAGAGTGATCGCATATGGACACCGCGTACGTCTCCATTTTACCAACAATTTTTCTTAAAGCTAGTCAGAGATTGCATGTTATTGCAGTCAGACATGCAAATAATTAAAAAAAAAATTTACTGAAGAGGGGTGGGTGGGCTGCAGAACAAAACATTTTTAATGTCGTCAGTGGCTATCTGGTGTGTGCACACGATTTGGGTTGGGTGAAAAATTCGGCTAATTAACGCGAAGTCATTTATGAACGGCCGCTAGACAGTACAATATGTATGGACTACGGTCCTTGGCTACCTCCCCTTAGTTTCAAATCGTTTAAACATTCGGCGTGAATCACAACTCACCAGACTGGAAAGCGGGGGAGGGGGCGGGAGGAGGGTTAGATATTATGTATAGAGATGTCCAGTCGCAGCATTGCTAGTGTCGAAACTATAAATTATGAATTACTAAAAACTACTAGTATATTTGTCTTATTTACAATTTGAGAACTGTTTTTTTTTAAATTTAAATGTTAAATCCATCATGTGGACGTACAAAAAGATCCTACCACCCCCCCCCCCCTCACAATCCACACTTCTGCTAAAGTCTATTTTTCCCACCCCCCTCCTATGCTGACGTCATAAATTGTGACCCCCCCCCCCCCCCTAAATATAGATTCCAGTGGAGGGTGGTGACAATAGAAACTGGTGTGTCTGGTGACGTGGTTTGTGTGAAGTTTATGCGAAAACGCTCACTGTAAAGAATGTGTAGTGAGATTGTGTGACGTGTGTGTTTGATGGGTTTAGCACAGTGCCAAGTAGAATGTCAAATAATACCCGTGTTTGTTTTGACAAGTGCCTGGGGTAGAAATAGTTCATTGTGTGACACAATATTGTGAGATGTCATGCGCAGTGGAGGCCAAAAGTTAGTGCATAATCGAGTCATGTGTCTTTGGGAACAGGTGTATCCTTTGGACTTAGACCTCCATCTTGAATTTAGGGATTTCAATAAAATATTTCATGTGTTTGGATAACTTATCTTTCTAATTGCCACTAAACAACGTCAACCTACACAACAGCATCATATTAACGACGATGTTTCTAATAAAATGGTGCTCATTGTTCATGTGTTTGGATAACTTATCTTTCTAATTGCCACTAAACAACGTCGACCTAAACAACAGCATCATATTGACGACGAGGGTTGATGTAAGTTTTGTATACTATCAATGTACAGAATATTTAAAATTTATAAGGGCTAACTTTTATTTTTATTTTTACTTTCTCAAATAGGTCTATAGTAGTGTATACGAAATATACTAAGTATATAGAGTATTTAGTATCATGAGATATTTATTTTACAAATCCTCGAATACCTATGGTAAACTACTAGCCATCGGTACCCGACGCGAATTATAGCCCTATGCCTATATATTTTTGTTATTCTTGTTGGAGAAAAATAATTTATAAAATAGTTATTGGTCAAAACGCAATGTGTGCTTTACTACACGTTGAACGATATTAGCGATAAATTAAAGAAATAACTAAACGGCTAAAAATCCGACACCTTTAAAATAACATAGGCTACCAATACCTATTAGAAAAAACAAATTATATACATTATTAGTCAACGCAAAACCATATTAAATGCACAAACTGATTAACAGACTTAAATAAACCGGGAGTGATCTCCCCTAAACTTTCTCGAATATTCTTATATAAAATAACAGGGGATGGGAACTCGGGCTATAGACATGATTTTTAATCCATTTTAAATACTTAAAGTTTTAAAAATAGAATAAAATCTCGTAGACAAATTAATTGCACACCAAGTGAACGCGAAATAAAAAAGCGCATAATAGTGCGCAATATTATTATTACTTTTAAAATTTACATTAGTTTTTTGAGAAATCGGAAGTAGCGTAAATTACTACTTCCAGTCAACGGAAATGACTCAAAATTTAATAGAAGGTAGAGAATTAGATCTTTTACTTACGTATGAAATTTCATGTATCTATCTGAAATAGTACTCAAGTTATAGGCTTTTGAAAAATTCAAAGTAGAAAAAGTACCACTTCCGGTTATCGGAAATCGCTCAAAAGTTGATACGGATCTACGATTTTGATTAAATACTTATATATGAAATTTCATCAACCTAGCTGTAACGGTACTCAAGTTATCGTGTTTACACACGGACACACACACACACAGACACACAGACACACAGACACACAGACATACGGACAAGATTGCAAAATTATGTTTTTCCGTATCAGTGAGATGCAAAACGTCGAGATTTGCAAAAATCTCGATTTTTTTTTTTTGCACGATTACAAGACTTTCTCTATACTTCGTATATACGAGAAAGTAAAAATGATTCCGTTAAAAGCCCGGCTGTTATTCGTGTTGTTTTTTAAAGTATTTTTTTGCCCGAGAAAATTATAAAGGTCTACATTTATAGCATAAGTCTTGATAAGCCGATCTAGAATCTATAGATTTAAATCTAACTAGAATACCCGTCATCCGTTGGATAACTGTGGGTTTCGGGGGTCATCCATCAAAAAACATCACGTCTGTCACTCAGAGGCAGAGCGACCTTCCCGGCGCCCGGGGACAAAGTTTTCGATTTGAACCCCCCCCCCCCGCAAGATTTCTATTTGAACCCCCCCCTCAAACTTTTGATGTGCACCCCCCCCCCCCCCACTCAAACTTTCGATTTGAACCCCCCTCAACCTTTCAATTTATTTTTCCAAACCATTTTGGCGCCCCAACATTATGTCCCCCCCGCCCCCCCTTCCCCCATCCACCTCCCCCCGCCTCCCCCCCCCCCCCGCCTCCGCTCCCCTACCGTCCCCCCCCCCCTCCTCGCTACGCTACTGCAGTGTCACTTATCGTCACAAAAAACAGACCCCACATTCAAAAATATGTTTTTTATCTTTTAAAAACACCGAAAACACCGATTTCGGACTATCCCTTCATATACTGACGTCACATGTGACCTACTCAACTCTACTTCACCTGCCCAGTGTCCCGCCAAGTCTCAGACAACATGTATTTATCGTTTAAAAAACGATTCCAGCCGAGCATGTCTCTGACCACACTATCCTTTCATATGCTTAGGACAAAGAAACAGATGAACCCTACTTCACCTGCCCTGTGCCCCGCGAGTTCCTGATAGTCAACCTTATCATTCACATATAGGGCTTAAGAAAAAATAATTGAAAACGTAAAAAAAAAAGTTCTATTAATTTTTATGACACTGACTTTAAAATTTAGCCTTCACTCTCCAAAGCAAATTTTAAAATGCTTTTCTGGCATATCTAGCCCTGGCCACCTATACCATGTTTAAATAATGTGAACACCCGCCATCTTGCTCGTGGTAAACATGGCCTAAAAATGGTCCGAAGTCATTCGTCCGGTCCGGACGCCATATTGTTGTTAGCAGCCGACCACGCCTCCAAGTTAGTTAGTAATCCTACTATATCTAGATATAGAACCTAGATTTTAAAAAATCCCATTTATTCTCGAATTAGATGATCATTGAAGCTAAACAAAGATTTATATAAAATAATTAAGGCCTGAAATAGATTCTAGATGTAGAATTTACATTAAGTCTAGATCTAGAATGTACATTGAGTCTAGTGACCTAGATCTAGATTCTAGTCTAGAATCTAGGCTAGATAACTTTCTTTCAACAGCTGATCTTTAGATCTAGATCTAGATCTAGATAAATTTATTGTAAAACTAATGAAAAAAGACAGTTTAAATTGATATAAGTGTTGGAACGTAATAAATACAGCAAACGGACGTATTGTTTAAGTTATAGCCGGCAGAAAATTAGCTTTGTAACGCGTTAAACTTTTGAATGGGCCACAAAGTCTATGGTGGAGTCCGCCATTTTTATTGTACCAAAAAAGTAAACACATCAAGGGACGTCACTATTCCCACAAAGTTTAGTCAAGTTTTAACATTTTCTTGGACAGATTGTAGATCTAGAGAAATTTATCGTAAAACTAAATGAAAAAAGACAGTTTAAAATTGATATAAGTGTTGGAACGTAATAAATACAGCAAACGGACGTATTGTTAAAGTTATGACCGACAGAAAATTAGATTTAGAACGCGTTAAACTTTGGAATGGGAACACAATTTTCTTCGCTAGACGCCGCCATTTTATTGTACTAAAGAGTCAACAAAAAACTCTGACGTCACTATCAAGGGACGTCACTATCCCCACAAAGTTTTATTCAAAGTATTAACATTTTTAAAAAAATACGGTTAATTTAACAATGAATAAATCAATAAATTAATTAACGTCTTTAAATAAATGTGTGATTAACAGTCTGTCTGCATTAAAAAATTATTCTCTACCTGCATACCATTTTACAGCTTTCCAGATAGAGTCGAACATATCACAATTTTCGATCAGGCAAACAAATAAATATTCAAACATGTAAACAAAGTTGACTTTTAGTAGTATATAGATTTGAGCGAAATAGTTCCTTTCTTCATATTCTATAATTGGAAAATGTGGAAAGCAAATATTATTGAAGATGACTTCATTAGTATTGTGTATCATTTTCGACATTCTATTTTTATCCTGAAAGCGATGACGCCATTGTTTTTAAATGTGTATGTTCTCTAAAGAGTTCTTGTCACAACCATAAACACTTTTCCAGTTGCATGATTTAAAAAGTTTCTACATTCGATAATTCCTTTTTCATCTTCCTTCTTTAAATACAATTTAGGTTATACATTTAATAATCCAACATATAGTTTGCAACAAAAGCCCGTTTCATTAAGGTCTCCATACATCCATATATCGCTGAAGATACTGATCTCATTGCCTCGGAAAATATTTTGCGGACAGAGAAAGAGAGAGAGAGAGAGACAGAGAGAGAGAGAGGTGTGCACACTGGCTTTCATATTATTAGGATAATTTAGTTATATTATGGGATTTAATACTTTTCGTCAGGAAAGTTGTCTCTTCCCCCGCCCACCCCCTCTTTTTAAAGAAAAACTTTTTTTTTCAAAATTATGTTATACAGGACCATTTCCTAAACGATTCGAACATAGACACAAAAGACATAATACAATATATATAGAATATAAAATTATTTTAGTAAGATTTAAATTATATCTTGTTAGTTATTGTTACGTCCCTTGTATTATACATATCATAGTTACTTCCCTTGAATGTTCAGTCTGTTAACGTATAGTCAGAGTTGTCTGCTGTAAATAATAAAACACTGAAGTCAATACAAAGTATTCTCCTCTTTGTTCTGAATGATGGAAATAAAGTAATAAACTGTAAGATAAAAATAAATTACCGTATAACAAAACAGCAAGTTTATTAAATCTTTGATAAGATGACAAACATTACAAAATTCTTCATTATGTTATTACTTATTTCATCACAGGGTGATTTGGATAACGGAACTTTCACCGGAAGTTGGGGAGAACATTCATGTGATGCTGTCGACAGCTACTTTACACGCCATCATCGAGTGGACCCATCATCAAGTCCACCCATAATCAAGGGGACCCATCATCGAGTGGACCCAGCAAGTGGACCCATCATCAAGTCGACCGATCATCGAGTGGGCCCATCATCAAGTGGACCCTTCATATAGTGGACCCATATTCAAGTGGACCCATCATCAAGTGGACCCATCATGGGCAGATCTCCTGCAAGAGTACTCGGCTTAAGGACTTTAAGGTCTGTTTGATGTGTGTTCGTCTGGTTGTGCGTTTATTGGACGGGGTGTCTAGTGTGACATGAAACGTGAGACATGAAACGTGAGACATGATACGTGAGACATGAAACGTGAGACATGAAACGTGAGACATGAAACGTGAGACATGAAACGTAAGACATGATACGTGAGACATGATACGTGAGACATGATACGTGAGACATGATACGTGAGACATGATACGTGAGACATGATACGTGAGACATGATACGTGAGACATGATACGTGAGACATGATACGGTGAGACATGATACGTGAGACATGATACGTGAGACATGATACGTGAGACATGATACACGAAACATGATACACGAAACATGATACACGAAACATGATACACGAAACATGATACACGAAACATGATACACGAAACATGATACACGAAACATGATACACGAAACATGATACACGAAACATGATACACGAAACATGATACACGAAACATGATACACGAAACATGATACACGAAACATGATACACGAAACATGATACACGAAACATGATACACGAAACATGATACACGAAACATGATACACGAAACATGATACACGAAACATGATACACGAAACATGATACACGAAACATGATACACGAAACATGATACACGAAACATGATACACGAAACATGATACACGAAACATGATACACGAAACATGATACACGAAACATGATACACGAAACATGATACACGAAACATGATACACGAAACATGATACACGAAACATGATACACGAAACATGATACACGAAACATGATACACGAAACATGATACACGAAACATGATACACGAAACATGATACACGAAACATGATACACGAAACATGATACACGAAACATGATACACGAAACATGATACACGAAACATGATACACGAAACATGATACACGAAACATGATACACGAAACATGATACACGAAACATGATACACGAAACATGATACACGAAACATGATACACGAAACATGATACACGAAACATGATACACGAAACATGATACACGAAACATGATACACGAAACATGATACACGAAACATGATACACGAAACATGATACACGAAACATGATACACGAAACATGATACACGAAACATGATACACGAAACATGATACACGAAACATGATACACGAAACATGATACACGAAACATGATACACGAAACATGATACACGAAACATGATACACGAAACATGATACACGAAACATGATACACGAAACATGATACACGAAACATGATACACGAAACATGATACACGAAACATGATACACGAAACATGATACACGAAACATGATACACGAAACATGATACACGAAACATGATACACGAAACATGATACACGAAACATGATACACGAAACATGATACACGAAACATGATACACGAAACATGATACACGAAACATGATACACGAAACATGATACACGAAACATGATACACGAAACATGATACACGAAACATGATACACGAAACATGATACACGAAACATGATACACGAAACATGATACACGAAACATGATACACGAAACATGATACACGAAACATGATACACGAAACATGATACACGAAACATGATACACGAAACATGATACACGAAACATGATACACGAAACATGATACACGAAACATGATACACGAAACATGATACACGAAACATGATACACGAAACATGATACACGAAACATGATACACGAAACATGATACACGAAACATGATACACGAAACATGATACACGAAACATGATACACGAAACATGATACACGAAACATGATACACGAAACATGATACACGAAACATGATACACGAAACATGATACACGAAACATGATACACGAAACATGATACACGAAACATGATACACGAAACATGATACACGAAACATGATACACGAAACATGATACACGAAACATGATACACGAAACATGATACACGAAACATGATACACGAAACATGATACACGAAACATGATACACGAAACATGATACACGAAACATGATACACGAAACATGATACACGAAACATGATACACGAAACATGATACACGAAACATGATACACGAAACATGATACACGAAACATGATACACGAAACATGATACACGAAACATGATACACGAAACATGATACACGAAACATGATACACGAAACATGATACACGAAACATGATACACGAAACATGATACACGAAACATGATACACGAAACATGATACACGAAACATGATACACGAAACATGATACACGAAACATGATACACGAAACATGATACACGAAACATGATACACGAAACATGATACACGAAACATGATACACGAAACATGATACACGAAACATGATACACGAAACATGATACACGAAACATGATACACGAAACATGATACACGAAACATGATACACGAAACATGATACACGAAACATGATACACGAAACATGATACACGAAACATGATACACGAAACATGATACACGAAACATGATACACGAAACATGATACACGAAACATGATACACGAAACATGATACACGAAACATGATACACGAAACATGATACACGAAACATGATACACGAAACATGATACACGAAACATGATACACGAAACATGATACACGAAACATGATACACGAAACATGATACACGAAACATGATACACGAAACATGATACACGAAACATGATACACGAAACATGATACACGAAACATGATACACGAAACATGATACACGAAACATGATACACGAAACATGATACACGAAACATGATACACGAAACATGATACACGAAACATGATACACGAAACATGATACACGAAACATGATACACGAAACATGATACACGAAACATGATACACGAAACATGATACACGAAACATGATACACGAAACATGATACACGAAACATGATACACGAAACATGATACACGAAACATGATACACGAAACATGATACACGAAACATGATACACGAAACATGATACACGAAACATGATACACGAAACATGATACACGAAACATGATACACGAAACATGATACACGAAACATGATACACGAAACATGATACACGAAACATGATACACGAAACATGATACACGAAACATGATACACGAAACATGATACACGAAACATGATACACGAAACATGATACACGAAACATGATACACGAAACATGATACACGAAACATGATACACGAAACATGATACACGAAACATGATACACGAAACATGATACACGAAACATGATACACGAAACATGATACACGAAACATGATACACGAAACATGATACACGAAACATGATACACGAAACATGATACACGAAACATGATACACGAAACATGATACACGAAACATGATACACGAAACATGATACACGAAACATGATACACGAAACATGATACACGAAACATGATACACGAAACATGATACACGAAACATGATACACGAAACATGATACACGAAACATGATACACGAAACATGATACACGAAACATGATACACGAAACATGATACACGAAACATGATACACGAAACATGATACACGAAACATGATACACGAAACATGATACACGAAACATGATACACGAAACATGATACACGAAACATGATACACGAAACATGATACACGAAACATGATACACGAAACATGATACACGAAACATGATACACGAAACATGATACACGAAACATGATACACGAAACATGATACACGAAACATGATACACGAAACATGATACACGAAACATGATACACGAAACATGATACACGAAACATGATACACGAAACATGATACACGAAACATGATACACGAAACATGATACACGAAACATGATACACGAAACATGATACACGAAACATGATACACGAAACATGATACACGAAACATGATACACGAAACATGATACACGAAACATGATACACGAAACATGATACACGAAACATGATACACGAAACATGATACACGAAACATGATACACGAAACATGATACACGAAACATGATACACGAAACATGATACACGAAACATGATACACGAAACATGATACACGAAACATGATACACGAAACATGATACACGAAACATGATACACGAAACATGATACACGAAACATGATACACGAAACATGATACACGAAACATGATACACGAAACATGATACACGAAACATGATACACGAAACATGATACACGAAACATGATACACGAAACATGATACACGAAACATGATACACGAAACATGATACACGAAACATGATACACGAAACATGATACACGAAACATGATACACGAAACATGATACACGAAACATGATACACGAAACATGATACACGAAACATGATACACGAAACATGATACACGAAACATGATACACGAAACATGATACACGAAACATGATACACGAAACATGATACACGAAACATGATACACGAAACATGATACACGAAACATGATACACGAAACATGATACACGAAACATGATACACGAAACATGATACACGAAACATGATACACGAAACATGATACACGAAACATGATACACGAAACATGATACACGAAACATGATACACGAAACATGATACACGAAACATGATACACGAAACATGATACACGAAACATGATACACGAAACATGATACACGAAACATGATACACGAAACATGATACACGAAACATGATACACGAAACATGATACACGAAACATGATACACGAAACATGATACACGAAACATGATACACGAAACATGATACACGAAACATGATACACGAAACATGATACACGAAACATGATACACGAAACATGATACACGAAACATGATACACGAAACATGATACACGAAACATGATACACGAAACATGATACACGAAACATGATACACGAAACATGATACACGAAACATGATACACGAAACATGATACACGAAACATGATACACGAAACATGATACACGAAACATGATACACGAAACATGATACACGAAACATGATACACGAAACATGATACACGAAACATGATACACGAAACATGATACACGAAACATGATACACGAAACATGATACACGAAACATGATACACGAAACATGATACACGAAACATGATACACGAAACATGATACACGAAACATGATACACGAAACATGATACACGAAACATGATACACGAAACATGATACACGAAACATGATACACGAAACATGATACACGAAACATGATACACGAAACATGATACACGAAACATGATACACGAAACATGATACACGAAACATGATACACGAAACATGATACACGAAACATGATACACGAAACATGATACACGAAACATGATACACGAAACATGATACACGAAACATGATACACGAAACATGATACACGAAACATGATACACGAAACATGATACACGAAACATGATACACGAAACATGATACACGAAACATGATACACGAAACATGATACACGAAACATGATACACGAAACATGATACACGAAACATGATACACGAAACATGATACACGAAACATGATACACGAAACATGATACACGAAACATGATACACGAAACATGATACACGAAACATGATACACGAAACATGATACACGAAACATGATACACGAAACATGATACACGAAACATGATACACGAAACATGATACACGAAACATGATACACGAAACATGATACACGAAACATGATACACGAAACACGATACACGAAACACGATACACGAAACACGATACACGAAACACGATACACGAAACACGATACACGAAACACGATACACGAAACACGATACACGAAACACGATACACGAAACACGATACACGAAACACGATACACGAAACACGATACACGAAACATGATACACGAAACATGATACACGAAACATGATACACGAAACATGATACACGAAACATGATACACGAAACATGATACACGAAACATGATACACGAAACATGATACACGAAACATGATACACGAAACATGATACACGAAACATGATACACGAAACATGATACACGAAACATGATACACGAAACATGATACACGAAACATGATACACGAAACATGATACACGAAACATGATACACGAAACATGATACACGAAACATGATACACGAAACATGATACACGAAACATGATACACGAAACATGATACACGAAACATGATACACGAAACATGATACACGAAACATGATACACGAAACATGATACACGAAACATGATACACGAAACATGATACACGAAACATGATACACGAAACATGATACACGAAACATGATACACGAAACATGATACACGAAACATGATACACGAAACATGATACACGAAACATGATACACGAAACATGATACACGAAACATGATACACGAAACATGATACACGAAGCATGATACACGAAGCATGATACACGAAGCATGATACACGAAGCATGATACACGAAGCATGATACACGAAGCATGATACACGAAGCATGATACACGAAGCATGATACACGAAGCATGATACACGAAGCATGATACACGAAGCATGATACACGAAGCATGATACACGAAGCATGATACACGAAGCATGATACACGAAGCATGATACACGAAGCATGATACACGAAACATGATACACGAAACATGATACACGAAACATGATACACGAAACATGATACACGAAACATGATACACGAAACATGATACACGAACTATGATACACGAACTATGATACACGAAACATGATACACGAAACATGATACACGAAACATGATACACGAAACATGATACACGAAACATGATACACGAAACATGATACACGAAACATGATACACGAAACATGATACACGAAACATGATACACGAAACATGATACACGGAACATGATACACGAAACATGATACACGAAACATGATACACGAAACATGATACACGAAACATGATACACGAAACATGATACACGAAACATGATACACGAAACATGATACACGAAACATGATACACGAAACATGATACACGAAACATGATACACGAAACATGATACACGAAACATGATACACGAAACATGATACACGAAACATGATACACGAAACATGATACACGAAACATGATACACGAAACATGATACACGAAACATGATACACGAAACATGATACACGAAACATGATACACGAAACATGATACACGAAACATGATACACGAAACATGATACACGAAACATGATACACGAAACATGATACACGAAACATGATACACGAAACATGATACACGAAACATGATACACGAAACATGATACACGAAACATGATACACGAAACATGATACACGAAACATGATACACGAAACATGATACACGAAACATGATACACGAAACATGATACACGAAACATGATACACGAAACATGATACACGAAACATGATACACGAAACATGATACACGAAACATGATACACGAAACATGATACACGAAACATGATACACGAAACATGATACACGAAACATGATACACGAAACATGATACACGAAACATGATACACGAAACATGATACACGAAACATGATACACGAAACATGATACACGAAACATGATACACGAAACATGATACACGAAACATGATACACGAAACATGATACACGAAACATGATACACGAAACATGATACACGAAACATGATACACGAAACATGATACACGAAACATGATACACGAAACATGATACACGAAACATGATACACGAAACATGATACACGAAACATGATACACGAAACATGATACACGAAACATGATACACGAAACATGATACACGAAACATGATACACGAAACATGATACACGAAACATGATACACGAAACATGATACACGAAACATGATACACGAAACATGATACACGAAACATGATACACGAAACATGATACACGAAACATGATACACGAAACATGATACACGAAACATGATACACGAAACATGATACACGAAACATGATACACGAAACATGATACACGAAACATGATACACGAAACATGATACACGAAACATGATACACGAAACATGATACACGAAACATGGTGGACGGGGTGTCTAGTCTGGGCGCAGCGCATCGCTTTCAACAACTGACTGTTCACTATCACAGACCCAATTTTGGAAGTATTATGTTTTGTTTACCCCCAGATTGTACCACCTTTATTTGACAAAGCGTCTACAGGACCAGTACAAGAAAGCAAATGTCTCTATCACCTTACTGGACCATTGAAAAAAAGCAGTTGTTTCTATATATATTCAATAATGCAAACATCAATTTTTTTTAAAAATCAGTTTCAGAACCTTAGGTCACTAGGAAGACACTTATTAAAAGTATCTTATTTTTATTTGACTAGCTTCACAAGATTTTTGTTTGAAATAAAAATAAAATTACCGTATAATCATAAGCTTTTAAGCAGAATAAGAATAATTATGCATAAACAACCTAGTTATTTTTAGAATTTAATAATTCTTTCTGTTTATTTTTAAAGAAGTCTGTCGCACGTAGTTGTAGAATCTTGCAACTCATCGTAGACAATATTCTTACTCTCTGGTCAGCTATTAGATTTAAAACCAACCAGCCGTTATCACCAAGTCATGCCCTCAGCTAGCTGATGCAGAGATCGCAAATACTTTAATGTTTATTTGCCCTTTTGAATTGTAGTAGTGTTTTTAAATAAGCTTCATTAGCAAAACCTAAAACTAACCCCACGATTTACACCCAGTCACTTATCCCACACCATACACACGATTTACCATACACCAAACCTAACCCATACCAAAACCCACCCCACCTCACACAGTACGACACCACGAACTACACACCTAACCAAACCCCCACACAACCCCGGTCAACACTCTCTTGAACGCCACCCGACATCCTGGACCCGAACATCGCACACCCCACCCCGCAAAAAAATAACACTACACCCTACAATGCACATTTAAAACACACTGTCCAGGATTCATATCCCTTTACATTGGACCAACCCACATCTCAGCCGCGCTACTTACATGATCCACACACAATTACTTATCCCACACCATCCCTATACACCACAGCCTACTTACATGATCCACACCCAATTACTTATCCCACACCATCCCTATACACCACAGCCTACTCCACTTCACACAAAAACCGCGGATTAGACCAAACCCCAACCCACCCGTCCCAAACCACACCACAGAGGCGTAGCGGGTGGGGGGACCATATATCCCCAGGCGCCGATCTTAGGGGGCGCCAAAATGGGTTGGAAATAGAAATTGAATGTTTGCGGGGGGGGGGGGGGGGGTGCAAATCAAAGTTTGAGGGGGTGTAAATAGAAAGTTTGTCCCCGGGCGCCGGGAAGGGTCGCTACGCCTCAGCGCCACATCAACTCCATTTTCTCACACAACTACAAGAACGTTAGTATGAGTCAAGATGTACTTAAAATACCTCAGGTAAATTAAGAATAAAAACACTGTGGATAAGACTAAGAGTGAAACTGCCTCCAATATATAAATAAAACAAATTTAAAATAAAGAATAACTATAGATCTAGTTGTTTATTTTACAATCAGAATCATGGCTTTTGTAACAGGTGAACTTTTGTGAATATTGTTTTAGCAGTTACCAGTAAAGTGGTGTTTGAGCAGCACTACAGTACAATGATCTCTCCCATTCCTTAACATTATGTTAAAAAAATAATCTTTGAAGAACACAAAAAGCAGTGGCTAATTCAAAGATGTCAAGATCTAAAAGTCAAAGTGTAAAGATAAATATTTTGTAGGCTAGTATTGAGGCTGATCCACCTATGAATTATAGTGTTATTTTGAAATATTTTTTTTTGTATACCAACTCAGCTTTCACAAACTTTTTTATGCTGTGATATTTTAGCATTTATGTTGGAAATAGTAATAAGCTACTATATTATATAGTAAAATAGTTATTGATCTGTTTGAATTTGAAATCTGCAATTAAATATGTTTACCAATCTATGTCTATACTAAGAGTGATTATTTCCCTTACTGTCGTTCGCTTGACTAAATAAAATGCCATTATGTCAAATTGTTTGTTTGCTTTTTTTTTTGTTTTTTTTTTTTTTGCAATATTTAGTAAACTGAGTGTTTTGCATTTATTGTTTTTGTTGTGTTGTGTGTATATTTTGTTTTTCGTTTTGGTGTGATAAACTGTTGTGTTGTTGACCTAGATTGTGTTTTGTTCAATTTTTTTCAGAGTAGCGTATATATATATATATATATATATATATATATATATATATATATATATATATATATATATATATATATATATATATATATATATTGCCAAGTCCCCAGAAAATGGTCTTATATATGAAGAATGTAATATAACTAAAACAAAAGCCAACCAATACCAGCTATGTCCAATATTCACCTTCTGATGAGAACATGTTAAAAACACCTGTAAGAAACACAGGTTTCACTTTAACTTTTTCTCTGTGTTGGCATGTGAAGTTTTTAAATGCTGATTTTTAGCAGAGTTGATTGAAGTGTTCTGTCATCTATTTATAGAACTTAAAACATTACATCTTGATTTGTTAAAGGAAAATAAACACTTGAATTGTCTAAATGGATTTGAAATGCAGTCGTGATAATTGCTAGGATCCCCTTAAATGAAAATAATTACATAAAATAATTGACAAAACTAATTTAGTTGTTTTTAATGCTGCAAATGTTAAAATTCTACAGAGGGTTTAAGTCAACAAGTCACAATGTATAAAAACAGCTCCTTTGTTACTTAGAAGGGAGATTACCAAACAATGATTTCTCTGCCTAGCTAGTTTTATTTAATTGCATCTTCCCTATTAGTAGGATAGAAAAGAGTATTTTATATTTTACTAATGTGGTAGATTTTTTAAAAATTATATCAATACAAAATTATTTCAGCAAAAAAACAGCTCCTGGTAAAGTATATCTGAATTGAAAATTGCCTAAAAATGTAGAAACAATACACCTAACATCTAGTAGAAAAGTCATCACCCAATGAAGCCAATAATAAATCCTATACAAAGAGATTCAAGATAACAAATAGGCCTACCTTACTTTATAAACATCCCAAATAATTTACTCTATGTACACGCATTTTTATTACAACAGTTTAGATTGGATTTGTGTAAAATTGACTTCCTTCAGACTTCCTTCAAACTTATAAACAAAATATCCTATTTTTAAGAATCTTTGATAAAAATATTTAAACAACAGTAGTTTGATTTAAATTTAGAGACTATGAATAGGACTGCTTCCAAAAATTCTTTGTTGAGTCAAGATATCCAGTATGTGGGGTAGAGATTTGATACACATTTCTCCCACTTGACGGGAGCTAATATGTCGAGGCCCTTTTGACGGGGGCTGTTTTGAGTGTGTCGTTTTGTCGGGGGCCGATTTGTCGGTGTTGTTTTGTCGGTGTAGTTTTGACGGGGGCTGTTTTGAGTATGTCGTTTTGTCGGGGTCCGATTTGTCAACGTCGTTTTGACGGGGGCCGATTTGTCGGTGTCGTTTTGACGGGACCGATTTGACGGTGCACGGTTTCCTCAATGCCCCAGTGCCAGCAGTGTCTTAACTCCCCACTACTAACTAAAAAATAAGGTACGGCTTAGTAGAATGCTAAAACGAAAGTCTCGAGTCCAAATCCGGTTTCAAGTTCGTAGTACGTCCTGAGTCGTGTCCCCCCCCCCCCCAACACAACTCGAGTTAGGAGAAGCAAAGGCGGCTGCGCATTAATACTGACCACACTATCCCTATACGTGCCGAGGTCAGAGAAACAGATGAACTCCACTTCTTTTGATCTATGGACCGCCAGGTTCGATAGGGAACTTCTTACTAACTATACAAAACATCCTCTCTCAGCCCAAATAACAACCTCAAGACACAAAATACTAACCTAAAATGTTTATAAAACTTTCCTAGTACCAGCAAAAGCAATAAACCATTTAACTCAAGCCAGACTTACATCTCAATAAACAAACAACAATTGTTTTCAAGGATTGTTTCGATGTTTTACTACTGTGTAACAATATCTTGTTTTAAAACATCAAATGCTTCTGTTACTCAACAGACCTATATATAACACCCAACAGACGTGCAAAAACTTAACTGGTTTAATTAAAAATAGTCAGGGGTATGAACAAAGGTCACGTGATTTTGTTTTTCAATACAAAAGGGCGGTACCTTCATCATACGATTGTAGGAAAAAAAGTCACAGGAAAAAAAACCACAGGAATAAAAACACAGAAAAAAGTCACAGGAAAAAAAATCACAGGAAAATAAGTCACAGGAAAAAAGTCACAAATATATATTTGCATGATATTTATTAATACTTTTATGTATTAAATATTTAGAGAGTGCAAATTAACTTAGGATTAATTAAATGTAATGTGATGTGTGTAGGCTGTATACGCATAGGAATTTTTATTATACATCAAAATATTTATTATTTAAGTATGTAGATTGTAATTATGTTAAACTTAAGATTAGTAGCATTTAATAGAATGCTGCAAAGTCAACGGTTTTCATCGTGTTTTTTTTAAAATACCAATATTAAATTACCGTGAAATGGTAAGTTCATCTGACTTGCTGCCCTCAACGAATAGCAACAATAGTTATGTTTAGTTCAACCACCTTTACTGCACACATTTATCACGCTCATTACATAACAAAACTTACGATCAAAACAGAAAGCCGACAAGGTTCAAAGGCTGTCATTGACGCATAACGTCAACAACACAAAATATGTTCGGACAATGTCTACTGAGGAGAGGCCGACAAGAGAATAGCCTACGGCAAAATTTGCCTAAATTTCTTTTATAATTAACTTTTCTACCGCGTATTTAACTAAATACGTAACAAAAGTTGAGATTGCTGTGTAAATTATCTTAGAGTATTTTTACTTACAATTGTTATAAATCATAATGCTTTTAACGTCTATAAATAATTTATGCTATCAAAAAATACAACCCACAACAATAAACTTACAATTCTTAACAAATTAATAAAAATATTTCTAAAAAGATTTTTGTGACTTTTTTTCTGTGACTTTATTTCTGTGACTTTTTTTCCGATAAAATTTTTCCACTGTGACTTTTTTTCTGTGACTTTTTTCCTAGCAAAAACTGTGACTTTTTTCTGTGTTTTTTTTTTTTCCTGTGACTTTTTTCCGTTCACCCATCATACAGGTCAAATGATCACAATTCTGGCTTCCATTTTGAATAAGGAACACGTCGATACATAATGTTCTCCTGTGTACTGGCTAGTTCCTTTGTGTGAATGATTTGGTTTTTTTTTTTACTGATTTTGGTACATTTAAAATAGATTCATCTTGGCGGAGCACGGGTGTGAAGCTAGTATTGTAGATATCGCTATGACATAAAAACTGTATATATTTAACTATTTTAATTTTAAACTATTTTGTTAATGCAAAAGAAGAATCAAATATTGGGGTTGTTTGTCTAAGGTGACAGCAGCGGTGTTTTGTTTTACAGATTGATAGAAAAATTGTGTGTTGTGAGTTCACGCGTAGGACGCAACACGTAAGTTTACACATGAATACATGGGGGTAAAGGTCAAGGATCAGCAACACACGTTACACGAGATAGATGTTACAAAACTCTGGAACAAGTTGTATTCGGAACTCTCGAAACTTTAGCGGTTTTGTTGGTTTCTTAATAAATACATTTTATGGTACTTAATTCAACATTAATTTTTTTGTTTTTACCACTCAAAGTCTAAGTCGCCGTCAAGTTTAAGGCCGTCTGCCCAGTCATCCATATCGTCAGACATGGCGAACATGAGAAGTCCCAAATTCGTGGCGGCCGCATTATGAGCGGCCAGGGGAAGTAACCGGGGCGGTCTGGCGATAGGAAGGGCCGAGTACTGATTGCCTCCCCTGCTAATGATCGTCCTTGGCTGGTTAAAACTGTTGCCGAGAACATACGCGAACATCAACGCCGCCGTGTTCCCGTCGTCGCCAAGGTCACCAAAACCGTCGGTCAGGGATCCCAGGCCCTCGGTGAGGTCTTCCCCCAACTCTGCCACGCCCTCGCCCAGCTCGCCCATCTGTTCACCCAACGCCTCGCCGGCTTTGCTGACGCCTTCGCTGATCTCCCCGAGGCCTTCGCCAATGTCGCCGATATCTGGGTCAAGGTCGACGTCTCCGACGATATCGCCGGCCTTGTCCACCAGGTCGGCGGCCGCGTCTTTGATGTCCCCGGCAGCATCCTGGATCCCATCCCCGATGTCTCCAAGATCCGGCGCGTCGATGACGTCACCGATCCTATCAAGCACATCGCTGACACCGTCACCCAAATCAGCTACACCGT
Source organism: Physella acuta (assembly GCF_028476545.2). Taxonomy (NCBI): domain Eukaryota; kingdom Metazoa; phylum Mollusca; class Gastropoda; family Physidae; genus Physella; species Physella acuta. The sequence continues at coordinate 13,168 of NW_026732721.1, read as the reverse complement.
CGCCGATGACGTCACCAACGTTAACCGCGGCGTCGCCTACGTCAGCCACAACGTCACCGGTGTCGCCGATGACGTCATCGATGCTCCCTACCGCATCTTTAACGGTATCCGCTACGTCTGGCACCACGTCCTTGACCGGGTCGCTCTAAGGAATAGAAAAAAGAAATGATTCCTTCTCGTTTAAAATAAGACAAACAATGCGTCCACTTAACTTACGGTAAATACAGATATTTATAAATGCCTCACGTAGAACATGATGTAGGAAATCTACTTTAAATTACTTACCGAAGCCACCAGTGGAAGGACCAGAAAGTTGGCTGCCGAGTCCAAAGTTTTTTTCTGGAAACTTCACGCCACCGACCGCTGACTTGCCGTCACTGTGGACCTGCAACATCGGCCAAAAAGGTTGAGGTTGTGTGTAGGTTGTAGGTTGTAGCTTAACACAAAACTAAGGTATAGTAATAGATCTTAGATATATAACACGGGAGTGTTTGTTAGGTATAGTACAAAGGGGTAGGTAGTTAGTTAGGTAGGTACGTAGGTACGTAGGTAGGTTGATAGGTAGATAGTTAGGTGCATCATGATGAAATACTATTAAATACATAATGATTATGATGTGTGTTTTATCAGGGTATTTTTGTGCGAATGAATGTTGGTGCGAGAGATATAGCGAATGCATGTTTGATGACGCGGAAGAAAGAAAGTGAAGTTTTGCTATATGCAGCTATAGGAACGGGTTGTTATAGTATGCAAACTGAAACAAGGGAGAATGTAAGAGATACTCCGTGTAATGCCAATATCAAGGATAGTTTTATGTTCATTTATACGAGAATAGTAGTTGAATAAATAGTGAACAAAAAAATAATAGGCGTTGTGTCAGGCGATTATCGCCAGTATGTTGGTGATGTGAATACACATGGTAGTGGTATTATTTAAATGTTAGTATATCACGTCAGGTCAATCACGACCCTCTCACAGCAGCCATAACAATCATGTATAAATGTGTCATCTAGTCCTTATAGGTCTTTGTGCAAACATTTCTCCTTGTGCATTTTTCAGTGTGCATACTTTTCTGTGTGTGCTTTTTTCTGTTTGCGTTTATTTATTTATTTTTTAGCGCTTTTTTGCATTGCGTTTTTTTCTGTTTGTGCTTTTTTTCTGTGTGCGTTTTTTTCTTTTTGCGCTGTTTTCTGTTTGCGCTTTTTCTGTGTGCGCTTTTTTCTATTTGCGCTTTTTTCTGTGTGTGCTTTTTTCTGTGTGCGCTTTTTTCTTTTTGCACTTTTGTCTGTTTGCACTTTTTTCCGTTGCGCTTTTTGTTTTGCGCTTTTATCCGTTGCGGTTTTTTCCGTTGCGCTTCTTTCTGGTCACCATCGAACTGTCGCATTCAAAAAATAAAATAGTCCGTTACTACAAACCATTAACGAGGTCACGTGTCTAAAAATAGACTTTTGAATGTTTCAGTAACCAGTGTCCTTGAATTTTCTTTATCAGATCACGCAGTGATGCGAGACAAGCACACCAGGGGAAATAAAATCTGGAGACTACCGACCGGTTTTGATGAGGCGTACCTATTTATATAGATTGTGCTAGATTGTACAAGATAGCCCTAGATTATACAGGATTGTGCTAGATTGTACAAGATAGACCTAGATTGTACAGGATTGTGATAGATTGTACAAGATAGCCCTAGATTGTACAGGATTGTGATAGATTGTACAAGATAGACCTAGATTGTACAGGATTGTGCTAGCTAGACCAGAGGTGTAGCGAGTGCGGGGCGGGGGGTGCGGACCGCACCGAGTGACGTCATTTAGGGGGGGGGGCTCTGGAAGGTTGTAAAACGTCGTTTGACGAAATTTAGATTTAGTTTTTTGCTCGATTGCATTACAATCAAAAAGGTGTAAAACGCAAAAATTGTAGCTTGATATATGTAACTATTTCCAGTGCTCGTTTTACTCTTGTTTTTTGCTTGTATATTATTGATTTTGAATACATCGCTTTATAGTTCTATGCCAATCTTTAGTATGCTTTACTTAAATAACAGTTTAGAGAAATACTTGTTTTTTAATTTACTTATTACAAAACTATTTAAATGAGCTTTACATGCACCCCTATTTGACTATTTATACAAGAGCAATAAGTCATGAAGGTAATTTGAACGTTTACGTATCTTTCACATTACAGCATATGTAGTTTTTTCCGCACAACAATGTGTGCTAGTTAAAAAATACATTCATATTTTATGTCGGACTTTGGGCCCGCTAAACGGCCTTTGGTATAGTAGTTTCACCCCCGTTGGTGGCCCAGCTATTAACCAACTAACAGTAATACCAGGTCAAGCGGAACGCTGTTTTGTAACCATAGAATGTGAAAATATCGTTTGGATGGAAGGTTATGTTTTCTTACTACTGCGCATGCGTATTTACATCGACATGACTATTAATAGTAGCTTACTGTACTTGTATCAGTTGGGTTATTTTATCCTATATTTGCCTATACAGAAGCAAATTAAAAAGGACAGAAGTAAACTCACCAAAGCAACTACTTCGCTATGGTCGTTTAGTTTAAGTCACTAAGTCAGTAGAAATAGTTAATTAAGTAATTAATAGGTGCCTATTTGAAAGTAATTCCACTACTGTTTTGTACTATATAATTATATCGACGGTTATGCCTAAACAATACGGGTTCCTATAAGTAAAATACTGTAATCTTTAAAAGCTCACGAATTAATCTTAAATTTCCTCTAAGCAGAGTTTCTTCCAGGCATCTCTTGGGAGGGGGGTTGGGGGGGAGGGGGGGGGGGGCGAGGGCTCTGCCCCCTCCTCTTCCCGAAGAAAAGAAATTTATGTAGAAAATATATACTTTTAATAGCAGTGTACGCCCACCCCCCAGCCCCACAAAAATTTTAGTCCGCCCCCCCCCCCCCCCGAAATTTTCAAGTCCCCCCCCCCCCACCCAGGAGAAAAAAGTCTAGAAGAAACAATGCCTCTAAGTTATCCTACAAACCCAGGGATTATGATTTAACATTGAATTGAATCTTAGCTTCATTTATAATTTAACAATAGGAAAAGTAACTTTTTAAAAAGATACATTTTTAAAAAAAGAATTCAAATTTGGTTTTTAAAAATTGCCAACTGACAAATGGTAATCGCGCCCCTTGTGTGCCCATTGGTACATTGACTTGTGTGACCTATATCTATTATGATTATCGGCGTTACCTCCCTGATGTAGGTGTTACACATTCATCAATGTTGTTACCTCATTTTTCTAGACTCGACAATTTTATACTGGACGCACTTGGTGAGTAAGATGCGATAGATTTTAAATACAATATTTACTATTAATTAATACAATGTTTAATATTAATTATGCAGGATGACTTAAATGTTTTAAAAAAAAAGTGAATAATATGTAAAAATTTGGCTAGGTTCAATTTGGTTTTTTAGAAGAAACGCTTTTTCTGACGTTTGTATGTTCTAAGGAAGTTAGTGCTCAAAATAACTTTAGCAAGGGAGTTTTAAAACACTGTTATGGTAAATAAAAAAAAATATGTTTCAATATCAGTGTATACAAATTCTCTTTAGTGCCACTCTGAGACAGTTTACAAAAAACTAGCGATACATCACAAGTAAATACAAGATTAAAAAACAAATTTAAAAAATAACCGCAACAACACACATACACACACATCAACCAACCAACAACCACAAAAAAAAAACACAACACATCAGAAACATGTGTGGACCATTAACTCACCTAACTCAGTAACTTTATCTTTATTTTGGCTGTACTGATCTCGCTAATGCTAACGCTAAACTTAATCATGGGCCTAATCATGACCCTAATTATAAACCTGTTTATAACCCTACTCAAAACACGTTTGAATACACCAAAACAAACTCAAAATCTGACTTTACATAGCAGCTGGTATTCAGAGGGACATTTCTCAGTACAATACCATGAAGGCACCAATGGCAAACATACAATGAATCTTGAAGATATAATTAAATTCATGCCCATATTGTATAAGGGATCTTGCCCATATAATGTAACTTAGAGGGTAGAATGCTGATTAACTATTTATTATGGTTAAGCTATTATGTTGTGATGTAAGTGGTAATAGCGTTAGTCACCTAGTGTTAAATAATAAAGCCTTTGACTACATTTTTTTCTAACTGCTGTTAATTATTATCTATATATAGGTCAATTGTAGCACATTGTCATACTTTTTCAATCATTACTTATAAAGATGTTGCCAAAGTTTCTTTCAGGCATCTCTTCTACCGCCTACCCCCACCCCCTGAAGTGTACGTAGTCACATTCGTAATAGTGCAGTAGAACACCCCTCGCTAATGGTGCGATAGAACACCCCTCGCTAATGGTGAAGTAGAACACCTCTCGCTAATGATGAAGTAGAACACCCCTCGCTAATGGTGCGATAGAACACCCCTCGCTAATGGTGAAGTAGAAAACCCCTCGCTAATGGTGAAGTAGAACACCCCTCGCTAATGGTGAAGTAGAACACCCCTCGCTAATGGTGAAGTAGAACACCCCTCGCTAATGATGAAGTAGAACACCTCTCGCTAATGATGAAGTAGAACACCCCTCGCTAATGGTGAAGTAGAACACCCCTCGCTAATGGTGAAGTAGAACACCCCTCGCTAATGGTGAAGTAGAACACCCCTCGCTAATGGTGAAGTAGAACACCCCTCGCTAATGGTGAAGTAGAACACCCCTCGCTAATGGTGAAGTAGAACACCCCTCGCTAATGGTGAAGTAGAACACCCCTCGCTAATGGTGCGATAGAACACCTCACGGCGAGTGTCCGGCTGTTCGTGGGAAAAAAATGTCTCAAAGAAACCCCGGGTCTTACCAATTCATGAATTGTTACGACCAACAAAATAATATTTATCACATTATTTATTTCTTAAAATCGAAAGTATTTGTAAGAATACATTTTTTTTTTTTGCTTCGATTAGGGAGGCTTAGAAATAGTATATATAACGTTAATATAAAAGGTTGTTGTAAAAAAAAATGATATATGGCGCTACATGATGGTTTGTAATAATGTGTCATAACTTCAGGCACGATCCACAAACAGACACACACCAACAGCGGCAAGAAATGAAACAAAAAGCAACAGGCATCATTTAGTTTTTGTAACCGCCATCATTTAGCTGTTGTGCCAGCTATTAATTAGCTGTTGTACCTGCCATCATTTTGCTGCTGTACCAGATATTTTTAGCTGCTGTACCGGCCATCATTTAGCTGCTGTACCGGCCATCATTTAGCTGTTGTACCAGCCATCATTTAGCCGTTGTACCGGCCATCATTTAGCTTTTGTACCCGCAATCATTTAGCTTTTGTACCCGCCATCATTTAGCTTTTATACCGGCCATCATTTAGCTTTTGTACCCGCCATCATTTAGCTTTTGTACCGGCCATTATTTAGCTTTTGTACCCGCCATCATTTAGTATTTGTACCCCCTATCATATTGCTGTTGTACATACCATCATTTATTTTTTTACCCACCATCGTATCGCTGTTTTATACATCATCATTTAGCTGCTGTACCGGCGACCATTTAGCTTTTGTACTAGTCATCATTTAGCTGTTGTACCCGCCATCATATAGCTGTGGTACAGGTCATCATTTAGCTGGTGTACCTGCCAATCATATTGCTGCTGTATGACCTATGTTTTTCAGTCCAATCGATACGTGCTGATCTATCGTCTATCTCTACTTTGATAAACATTTATTGTCCAGACATTTATTGTCTGGTCGATAAATGTTATAATTGTAAATCTGTTTAGCCAGCGCATGTGATGTAAGGTTGTCTCCGCTTTGAGCTGTGTAATCAATAAGAAATGACAAACGGGTCGAACTTTTTTCTATTGAAGTTTAAATAGGTTACTCCAAACTGGCGAAAAAGTGCGTTTTAGGGCCAGTTTTCAAAAAAATAATTTCACTACTTCTAGTTGTCCTATAAGAATAAAAATAATATGTCGATAAAGTTTAAGTCTTTATCTATCGTAATCTGGTATTTTATATCTGTAACACCTGTTTGAATGTGTTTTATATTTGTTTTAAAAGTATCAGTTACGTCAACAAATTTCACCGTTTTGCGAGTACAGATCGACCCCACACTGGTTCATTTGGTCGCGGCTTCGCGACCAAGCGTTGTAGAAGCATAATCTTAATGTCATTTTAAAGAGCGAATTCTAGCCTATCGTCGTTTGATGTATAAAAGCAGTTTTTAAACTTTAAATGACGATATATACACGAAAACAAACTAATTCTGTTTCAATTTTTACACCGTTGTAACGTTCACTTTTATAACTACTTTGTGTTGTAAATTCAAGTATTTCTGATTTACGGTCGCGAAGCCGTGCCCTCAATAAACATATAGACCTCCAGCCGACTTTCAGCCCCGAGTCAGTTGCTCGCCGAACGGTTTTAAAGGTTGACGACCGATGATGCTAAACGGATTTTACCCTTGCTAGAGCCTTCAAACAAGTTGTAAGTATCATTTTTAAAGTTTCATTTCCATTTTAATAAATGAATTTTAAGTTTGAATGTCTGTTTGTTTTAATTAGTACACGTTATTAATGTAAATTTGAAAGCTACTAGTCCACGGTTTTAGCGTGTGAACTACATGGTGTGTTTAGACGTGAAGCTATTTAATTCAGGACATTCTAGGGACTTAAAATATGGATGCACTTAACTATTAGATCAGAGTTTCTTCCAGGCATCTCTTTTTTTACCGCCCCCCCCCCCCCCCCCGAACGAAATGAAATTTATATAATTTATATAGAAAATATATACTTTTAACAGTGTCCGCCCCCCGAAGAAAGTCTACCGCCCCCCCCCCCGAAAATAACAAGTGCCCCCCCCCCCCGGAGAAAAAAGTCTGGAAGAAACACTGTATTAGATACTAGTGTTTACTAATTCTTAAAAATCTATCGAATGGGATCGATGATAGGGTCGTATTACTAAAGTTTATCTGGACTATCGCGTCAAAATTATGTACCGACAAATTCAAAATGGCCACCAGACAATCCTGGTTACTATGTGGACGAACTCAATTATTTACAGGGAACGAAGGTTAAATACTTATAAATACTTATAAAATATTAATGAAACACAAAAGAAATTTATAATTATAATAAATATACATTTTTATCAATTTATTTAAAACAAAAGACACTAAATTTTAAGGACTAATGTGATTAATTTTTTATTTTCTGTTGTGCACTCTGATCCTGATTCCCCTGCTGAATAATGTGAAATGGTCTGCGCCAGACTCCTTAATAAAATGTACCAGATCAATTTTTAGATGAAGGTGCAATTTATTAAGATTGTACATGTTGTGACATAGTTTTAAATGTTATATTTGTTTAAGTACTACTAGTACAAGTAGTACTAGTAGTATTTCTCATTATTTATTTATTTTATATGCATATAATAACAATGAAGGACAGTTAAGTTGTCCTATAGGATGTTGAGAACCACAGTATGGCACCTTCATCATTGGATATCTCAACCATTGTGGCACAAGCAACGAATATTTCATTCAATTTCAATAGAATTACTATTAAAAATATACCATCAAGTATAAATTACTTTTAACAAAAAGGTGTTTTCAGGCTTTTTCATATGGTTCCAGTCATAGGACAAATAGTAGGCCTACACAATAGGCTAGTAGTAAATTTAATTATATTTTATAAATCACTAAATAAATTAATTATTCCATAGCTGGAGACATTTATGGTGGCCTATCCAGAACTTTCCTTACAAGGGAAGGGAAGAAGGCCAAGCACCCCCCCCCTACAGTTCCCAAAACATATCACTTACTCTTGATGCTCCACAACCCCTCCCATGGACTCACATCCCTATATACTATATATATATATATATATATATATATATATATATATATATATATATATATACATATATATACATATATATATATATATATATATATATATAAATATATATATATATATATATATATATATATATATATATATATATATATATATATATATATATATATATATATATATATATATATACATATATATATATATATATATATATATATATATATATATATATATATATATATATATATATATATATATATATATATGATTTTATACATATGGAAAAATATTTGAACCCCCCCCCATGACCAATTCCTGGCTTCGCCACTGTTTTATACACACCGATTTTATTCATATTATTAACACTTGCTGGACATTTATAAAACACCTAGAGATACTTAACACTTATGTAAAAGTTCTCTGATTACCTTGCAATCGTCTGACGTAAGATTTTTTTCTCGAAGTCGGCAGCTCCAGCAACAAATCTCAGTAGTACAATGCTATGGTGTTATGTTCAGTAATTAAAGGCTAAGACACATTCATCCAGCGTTTAACGGGCACGAAACGGAGACGATGGAGAACAGGCTGCCGCAGTATTTTGATCTAGACCAGACGGCCCATCTTGACCAGCCGGTGGACACACAGCTGACAGGTGAGTCAATCTGTTCAATTCAATTCTAATCCTTTTGTGAAGCACTGGGACCAAGAAGCACCTTCTGCATGCTGTTAGATGATAACATTCTACAGGAATAAAAGGGCAAATTGAGGGATGTCTCTTCGTCTGTCTGTTATTCGCATGTAAGCAAATTTCAGATGCCAATTTTAGCAATAGAACACAGTTTACAGTTTACCACGAAAAAAACAAACAAATACAAAATACGTTTATAGCAAGAAGCGCTTAAATGCACTGAAAATAAAACTATTTCACTTTCTTTCATAAAAAACTTTTGTCGCTTATGAGATCTTTTACCTATTTTAGCGACAAAAGCTTTAGTTATCTCCAATTATGTTATTGAATATGGTAATCTATCGAGTGATTTAATTTTGTTATCTCCCCTTAGTTTCGAACCCATTTAATCAATTTTTATTAACTAATTAGGTATCTAATTAAATTTAAAAATAGATAGACTAAAATTGTCATCGAAGTGGAACGTATACGGAAAGTTTGAACGAAATCACTGCATTAGAAGTTGGTCGAAATTACAACATTTGCCACAAACTCACAAACAAACCAAAAACATTAAAAAAAAAAAACAAAAAAAAAACAGACGTTGCGAACTAAAAAAAGCTTGTAAAAAATATAGCCTTCTCAATCATCGCGATTACAGTGACCGAAAAGTAACCTATACTGACCGCGACTTTATAAAAATAATACATTTTTAACAAGTGCTGTAATTATATCGACCATTTGTAGATAAGACACACTTGATATTTGTAAAAAATACCTATACTACCACAGGTACATAGAAAAATAACGTATAGAAATGTAATAATGCGGGGAAGAAAATTGAATCCCATGATCGATATATTTTACTTATTTAAGTTATCAAGTGAATAAAAAACATTCCTTTAAATAAATGATTATATGTTATTTCCAGGCCAAGTAAACAACGCTCTTTTTCTATTCAATAATTTTGGCTCACTAAATTTCTGGTATCTTGAATAATTGGATACACATTTAAAAAACTACCCCACACTATTTATCGCAAAAATATATAATTGTTTACATTTAACATAACTGAAACACTAAACTTAAATCTAAACATAAACAAATAATGTAACACTAACTAAAAGCTAAACTGTATTCCATTGTGTAAAACTGGTTTAAATTAAATCATGAATCTAAGATTTAAATAATTTAATATTTAAAGGGATCGTGCACTTGAAAAATTCCTTCTGCACCACGTTAAATACACTTCACATATGCTACCTTCCTTATGATATATATATATATATACATAATTATATATATATATGTTTGTGTGTGTATGTATGTGTGTGTGTTGTGTGTGTGTGCGTGCGTGTGTGTGTGTGTGTGTGTGTGTGTGTGTGTGTAAAGGATTATAATTTTTAAACAATCCTTTTTTTTTGCTACACATATTGTAAAACAAAATATAACATTTGACCAGAAGTATTACCTTTTTGTATTTATTAATACAAACTAACGCTTGAGAACAAAATATTTCCAGGAACTTTGCCGGACTGGCTGTACGGGTCCCTGTACAGGTGTGGCAGCGGCATCTACAAGATGGGGGACACCCGCTGGAGCCACGCCTTCGACGGTCTGGCGGTCATCCACAGGTGGAGCATCCACCAGGGCAAGGTGACCTACCTGTCCTCCATCTTGGACACGGAGCAGTACAAGAAGTGTGTCAAGTTCAACCGGCTGGTGGGGGACAACTTCGGCTCCAGCTTCCCAGACCCGTGTAAAAGTATTTTTAGTCGGTGAGCTGGATTGGATGTAACGGTTAAGTCGGCATCCATCTAAAGGTCTTCCTTTCGCTACTGAGCAGTCTTTTCTCTGTCTCTTTCACAAGACAATGTAAATTTTCAGAACTTTTGGCTACCTTTCGTCATCGCTTTCACAAGACAGTGTAAAATTAAATTTTAAATATGTTTGTCTATTTTTCGGCATCACTTTAAAGAGACAGTGTAAATTTTTAGATTTTTTGTCTACTTTTTGTCATCATTTTAACAAGACAGCATCGATATTCCCTCTCACTTAACAGCATTGATCCTCAGATTCTTCAGCTACTTCATACCGCAGCCCCCAGCCAAGTACGACAACACGGCGGTCAATATTGTGGAGTTCGGGGATCGAATCTTTGCGCTGACGGAGTCAACCTTAATCAACGAGGTGACTCTGGATACACTCTCAAAGAAAGACCAAGTAAATAGTGCTACATATTAGTCACCCCCCCCCCCCCAAATATATATATATATATATATATATATATATATATATATATATATATATATATATATATATATATATATATATATATATATATATATATATATATATATATTTAAAAGTGTTTTTGCTTTGTTTATGAAAGTGAATGCACGTTATTTTTGTTTAAGATAAAAAATATTTGGCACTTATGTTGAAACGTACATTCCTCTCTGTTCCTGTTCCGTTGTTTTCTAGACGTGTCTTTTTATCATCTTCATCAGGTCATCTATGTACTCCGTCATCTTCAGTGTCTTTCCCAGTTTAAACCAGTCCATTCTTTTGTATTTTTCTCCTTATTTCTTTAACGTGGTACTGTTTATTTCAAGACTTATTTGACGACACATGTTTGGCTTTCGGGTTTTTACGATTGGTAGCAGGTATTCATGATGACCAATCGACCAATGGACCTGGATGGTATTCGGTCATCGTGATGACGTATCAACCATTGGACGTGGTAGGTAGTAGGTCATCACGATGACCAATCGAACATTGAACCCAGTCACCCACTCCGTAATTGGAGTGACGTTGTCTTTAAACTAGATTCATAATATGTTTATATATTACATATTACATCTCATTTCAGCGACTCCAACTTTCTTTAATTGTTGAGTACGTTACGTGATGTTCAAAGAATTAAAAAAAACTACTTTTGTCTGTAAATGTATCGCCTATAGCTAACTTTAATTTTAATTTTATTCTAAAATTGTTCTAGATTGAACTTCGAAAAGTTGTAGCGGTTCACATCGGTACAGCACATCCTCATACTGCAGCAGACGGCACCATGTTTTATTATGGGACGAGCCTGGAGTACTCAAGGGCGTATAACTTTATCCGGATACCCCCGGGGGGAGTGGGAAAAGGTCAGAACTATTGACAAAATATTGTATCCGAGTAAATCGGTTAATTTTCTGGATGCGGTTAGTATAATATCTATTTTAAATTTACTTTATGAGATATTTTTTTGTTTTAAAAATAACACATTAAACAAATACAATTGTGTGTAAGCGGTATCAAGTACACGGAGCTCTGTAGCCAACTTAATCTGCCATTTAAAAGGTCGAAATATATTCCTCGACTTCGTAGTCTTTAGGGTAAAATATTGTATAGAATACTCTTTGTTTTGCAGTCTCCAGCTTTATGTAGAATAAAGGTCAATGTATGTCTCTACATCAGCTACAACAATATATGCCCCCCCACATCAGGTAAACCAATATATGCCCTCACATCAGGTAAACCAATATATGCCCCCCCCCCCACATCAGGTAAACCAATATATGCCCCCCCACATCAGGTAAACCAATATATGCCCCCCACATCAGGTAAACCAATATATGCCCCCACATCAGGTGAACCAATATATGCCCCCCCACATCAGGTAAACCAATATATGCCCCCCACATCAGGTAAACCAATATATGCCCCCACATCAGGTGAACCAATATATGCCCCCCCCCCCCACATCAGGTAAACCAATATATGCCCCCCCCCCCACATCAGGTAAACCAATATATGCCCCCCCCCCCCCCACATCAGGTAAACCAATATATGCCCCCCCCCCACATCAGGTAAACCAGTATATACCCCCACATCAGCTACAGCTATATATGCCACCACGCCAGATATACCAATGAAAGCCCCCCCTCCCTCCCTAATCAGTGTGTTTCACCAATACTGCTCTGAACATCATCATATTTTTTCCTTTAGTGTCCAAGACACACAGGCAGATGAAGTAGAGTTCATCTGTTTCTTGGTGAACTCAAGGCCGTCTCATAGATTCGGGCCCAGGATCCGAACTCGAGACATTTGGGTTAATAGCTAACATTTACCTGTAACTGTTCCCAGAACTGTTCCACGGAGCTGAGATCGTGGCCAGCGCGGCCAGCAGGTGGAAGATGAACATCAGTTACACACATTCTTTTGGAATGTCCGAGAACTATTTCATCCACCTCGAGCAGCCCATGACCTTGAACATCCCCAAACTGATGACCTTGAAAATGAGGGGGAACTGCCTGGCGGATTCCATTCACAGTTTCCCAGACGAGACGGTACGTTTGATTTGGTGGCAACTCGTTAAGTGTTGACGTTTATGTGTATAAGGTTAACGTGTTTGTGTTGAGGTGAAAGTTATGTAATGGGTTAAAGATTTAGCAAGAGCAACCATTGTGTATTTCTCTGGTTTTAATTGAATTAGGGTTATGTTTAAATAAGTTAAAATGCTTTTAATTTAAACAATACATTTTTAGTATACGTTTTTTAAAAAGAACAAAACAAAACAATGTCAATGCATTCGTTTCTTTTTTTCTTACGACTACTATTCATATA